>NW_026060976.1:0-47873 GCF_929443795.1 Astur gentilis
TAGTTTTCAGGGCTGGCACCTTCCCTGTGGGAGAAGGAGCCGTAAGTTTGCCTTTTCAGAAAAAAGCTTCTGCCGAGAGTGGAGCACCGTGACATGCTGAGTCTCTGGGAAAGCAGAGATCCCAAAAGCTGTTGTGCCTGTGGATAGGCTGCAGAGGGATAGTGAATACCAGCAAGATCTTTCAGGGCTAGCACCTTCCTTGTGGGAGAAGGAGCCACACTTTTGCCTTCTCAGAAAAAGCTTCTGCCGAGAACGAGCACCGTGACATGCTGAGTCCTCTGGGGAAAGCAGAGATCCCCAAAGCTGTTGTGCCTGTGGATAGGCTGCAGAGGGATAGTGAAAAACTGCATTAGTTTTCAGGGCTGGCACCTCCCTGTGGGAGAAGGAGCCGTAAGTTTGCCTTTTCAGAAAAAAGCTTCTGCCGAGAGCGAGCACCGTGACATGCTGAGTCTCTGGGAAAGCAGAGATCCCAAAAGCTGTTGGGCCTGTGGATAGGCTGCAGAGGGATAGTGAAAAACTGCATTAGTTTTCAGGGCTGGCACCTTCCCTGTGGGAGAAGGAGCCGTAAGTTTGCCTTTTCAGAAAAAAGCTTCTGCCGAGAGCGAGCACCGTGACATGCTGAGTCTCTGGGAAAGCAGAGATCCCCAAAGCTGTTGTGCCTGTGGATAGGCTGCAGAGGGATAGTGAATACCAGCAAGATCTTTCAGGCTAGCACCTTCCTTGTGGGAGAAGGAGCCACACTTTTGCCTTCTCAGAAAAAGCTTCTGCCGAGAACGAGCACCGTGACATGCTGAGTCTCTGGGAAAGCAGAGATCCCCAAAGCTGTTGTGCCTGTGATAGGCTGCAGAGGGATAGTGAAAAACTGCATTAGTTTTCAGGGCTGGCACCTTCCCTGTGGGAGAAGGAGCTTTCAGAAAAAAGCTTCTGCCGAGAGCGAGCACCGTGACATGCTGAGTCTCTGGGAAAGCAGAGATCCCAAAAGCTGTTGTGCCTGTGGATAGGCTGCAGAGGGATAGTGAATACCAGCAAGATCTTTCAGGGCTAGCACCTTCCTGTGGGAGAAGGGAGCCACACCTTTTGCCTTCTCTCAGAAAAGCTTTTGCCGAGAGCGAGCACCGTGACATGCTGAGTCTCTGGGAAAGCAGAGATCCAAAAGCTGTTGTGCCTGTGGATAGGCTGCAGAGGGATAGTGAAAAACTGCATTAGTTTTCAGGGCTGGCACCTTCCCTGTGGGAGAAGGAGCCGTAAGTTTGCCTTTTCAGAAAAAAGCTTCTGCCGAGAGCGAGCACCGTGACATGCTGAGTCTCTGGGAAAGCAGAGATCCCAAAAGCTGTTGTGCCTGTGGATAGGCTGCAGAGGGATAGTGAAAAAACTGCATTAGTTTTCAGGGCTGGCACCTTCCCTGTGGGAGAAGGAGCCGTAAGTTTGCCTTTTCAGAAAAAAGCTTCTGCCGAGAGCGAGCACCGTGACATGCTGAGTCTCTGGGAAAGCAGAGATCCCCAAAGCTGTTGTGCCTGTGGATAGGCTGCAGAGGGATAGTGAAAAACTGCATTAGTTTTCAGGGCTGGCACCTTCCCTGTGGGAGAAGGAGCCGTAAGTTTGCCTTTTCAGAAAAAAGCTTCTGCCGAGAGCGAGCACCGTGACATGCTGAGTCTCTGGGAAAGCAGAGATCCCCCAAAGCTGTTGTGCTGTGGATAGGCTGCAGAGGGATAGTGAAAAACTGCATTAGTTTTCAGGGCTGGCACCTTCCCCTGTGGGAGAAGAGCCGTAAGTTTGCCTTTCAGAAAAAAGCTTCTGCCGAGAGCGAGCACCGTGACATGCTGAGTCTCTGGAAAGCAGAGATCCCAAAAGCTGTTGTGCCTGTGGATAGGCTGCAGAGGGATAGTGAAAAACTGCATTAGTTTTCAGGGCTGGCACCTTCCCTGTGGGAGAAGGAGCCGTAAGTTTGCCTTTTCAGAAAAAAGCTTCTGCCGAGAGCGAGCACCGTGACATGCTGAGTCTCTGGGAAAGCAGAGATCCCAAAAGCTGTTGTGCCTGTGGATAGGCTGCAGAGGGATAGTGAATACCAGCAAGATCTTTCAGGGCTAGCACCTTCCTTGTGGGAGAAGGAGCCACACTTTTGCCTTCTCAGAAAAAGCTTCTGCCGAGAACCGAGCACCGGACATGCTGAGTCTCTGGGAAAGCAGAGATCCAAAAGCTGTTGTGCCTGTGGATAGGCTGCAGGGGGATAGTGAAAAACTGCATTAGTTTTCAGGGCTAGCACTTCCCTGAGGGAGAAGGAGCCGAAAGTTTTCTTTTCAGAAAAAAGCTTCTGCCGAGAGCGAGCACCGTGACATGCTGAGTCTCTGGGAAAGCAGAGATCCCCAAAGCTGTTGTGCCTGTGGATAGGCTGCAGAGGGATAGTGAAAACTGCATTAGTTTTCAGGGCTGGCACCTTCCCTGTGGGAGAAGGAGCCGTAAGTTTGCCTTTTCAGAAAAAAGCTTCTGCCGAGAGCGAGCACCGTGACATGCTGAGTCTCTGGGAAAGCAGAGATCCCAAAAGCTGTTGTGCCTGTGGATAGGCTGCAGAGGATAGTGAATACCAGCAAGATCTTTCAGGGCTAGCACCTTCCTTGTGGGAGAAGGAGCCACACTTTTGCCTTCTCAGAAAAAGCTTCTGCCGAGAACGAGCACCGTGACATGCTGAGTCTCTGGGGAAAGCAGAGATCCCCAAAGCTGTTGTGCCTGTGGATAGGCTGCAGAGGGATAGTGAAAAACTGCATTAGTTTTCAGGGCTGGCACCTTCCCTGTGGGAGAAGGAGCCGTAAGTTTGCCTTTTCAGAAAAAAGCTTCTGCCGAGAGCGAGCACCGTGACATGCTGAGTCTCTGGGAAAGCAGAGATCCCAAAAGCTGTTGTGCCTGTGATAGGCTGCAGAGGGATAGTGAATACCAGCAAGATCTTTCAGGGCTAGCACCTTCCTTGTGGGAGAAGGAGCCACACTTTTGCCTTCTCAGAAAAAGCTTCTGCCGAGAACGAGCACCGTGACATGCTGAGTCTCTGGGAAAGCAGAGATCCCCAAAGCTGTTGTGCCTGTGGATAGGCTGCAGAGGGATAGTGAAAAACTGCATTAGTTTTCAGGGCTGGCACCTCCCTGTGGGAGAAGGAGCCGTAAGTTTGCCTTTTCAGAAAAAAGCTTCTGCCGAGAGCGAGCACCGTGACATGCTGAGTCTCTGGGAAAGCAGAGATCCCAAAAGCTGTTGTGCCTGTGGATAGGCTGCAGAGGGATAGTGAAAAACTGCATTAGTTTTTCAGGGCTGGCACCTTCCCTGTGGGAGAAGGAGCCGTAAGTTTGCCTTTTCAGAAAAAGCTTCTGCCGAGAGCGAGCACCGTGACATGCTGAGTCTCTGGGAAAGCAGAGATCCCCAAAGCTGTTGTGCCTGTGGATAGGCTGCAGAGGGATAGTGAATACCAGCAAGATCTTTTCAGGGCTAGCACCTTCCTTGTGGGAGAAGGAGCCACACTTTTGCCTTCTCAGAAAAAGCTTCTGCCGAGAACGAGCACCGTGACATGCTGAGTCTCTGGGAAAGCAGAGATCCCAAAGCTGTTGTGCCTGTGGATAGGCTGCAGAGGGATAGTGAAAAACTGCATTAGTTTTCAGGGCTGGCACCTTCCCTGTGGGAGAAGGAGCCGTAAGTTTGCCTTTTCAGAAAAAAGCTTCTGCCGAGAGCGAGCACCGTGACATGCTGAGTCCTGGGAAAGCAGAGATCCCAAAAGCTGTTGTGCCTGTGGATAGGCTGCAGAGGGATAGTGAATACCAGCAAGATCTTTCAGGGCTAGCACCTTCCTTGTGGGAGAAGGAGCCACACTTTTGCCTTCTCAGAAAAAGCTTTTGCCGAGAGCGAGCACCGTGACATGCTGAGTCTCTGGGAAAGCAGAGATCCCAAAAGCTGTTGTGCCTGTGGATAGGCTGCAGAGGGATAGTGAAAAACTGCATTAGTTTTCAGGGCTGGCACCTTCCCTGTGGGAGAAGGAGCCGTAAGTTTGCCTTTTCAGAAAAAAGCTTCTGCCGAGAGCGAGCACCGTGACATGCTGAGTCTCTGGGAAAGCAGAGATCCCAAAAGCTGTTGTGCCTGTGGATAGGCTGCAGAGGGATAGTGAAAAACTGCATTAGTTTTCAGGGCTGGCACCTTCCCTGTGGGAGAAGGAGCCGTAAGTTTGCCTTTTCAGAAAAAAGCTTCTGCCGAGAGCGAGCACCGTGACATGCTGAGTCTCTGGGAAAGCAGAGATCCCCAAAGCTGTTGTGCCTGTGGATAGGCTGCAGAGGGATAGTGAAAAACTGCATTAGTTTTCAGGGCTGGCACCTTCCCTGTGGGAGAAGGAGCCGTAAGTTTGCCTTTTCAGAAAAAAGCTTCTGCCGAGAGCGAGCACCGTGACATGCTGAGTCTCTGGGAAAGCAGAGATCCCCAAAGCTGTTGTGCCTGTGGATAGGCTGCAGAGGGATAGTGAAAAACTGCATTAGTTTTCAGGGCTGGCACCTTCCCTGTGGGAGAAGGAGCCGTAAGTTTGCCTTTTCAGAAAAAAGCTTCTGCCGAGAGCGAGCACCGTGACATGCTGAGTCTCTGGGAAAGCAGAGATCCCAAAAGCTGTTGTGCCTGTGGATAGGCTGCAGAGGGATAGTGAATACCAGCAAGATCTTTCAGGGCTAGCACCTTCCTTGTGGGAGAAGGAGCCACACTTTTGCCTTCTCAGAAAAAGCTTCTGCCGAGAACGAGCACCGTGACATGCTGAGTCTCTGGGAAAGCAGAGATCCCAAAAGCTGTTGTGCCTGTGGATAGGCTGCAGGGGGATAGTGAAAAACTGCATTAGTTTTCAGGGCTAGCACCTTCCCTGAGGGAGAAGGAGCCGAAAGTTTTCTTTTTCAGAAAAAAGCTTCTGCCGAGAGCGAGCACCGTGACATGCTGAGTCTCTGGGAAAGCAGAGATCCCCAAAGCTGTTGTGCCTGTGGATAGGCTGCAGAGGGATAGTGAAAAACTGCATTAGTTTTCAGGGCTGGCACCTTCCCTGTGGGAGAAGGAGCCGTAAGTTTGCCTTTTCAGAAAAAAGCTTCTGCCGAGAGCGAGCACCGTGACATGCTGAGTCTCTGGGAAAGCAGAGATCCCCAAAGCTGTTGTGCCTGTGGATAGGCTGCAGAGGGATAGTGAAAAACTGCATTAGTTTTCAGGGCTGGCACCTTCCCTGTGGGAGAAGGAGCCGTAAGTTTGCCTTTTCAGAAAAAAGCTTCTGCCGAGAGCGAGCACCGTGACATGCTGAGTCTCTGGGAAAGCAGAGATCCCAAAAGCTGTTGTGCCTGTGGATAGGCTGCAGAGGGATAGTGAAAAACTGCATTAGTTTTCAGGGCTGGCACCTTCCCTGTGGGAGAAGGAGCCGTAAGTTTGCCTTTTCAGAAAAAAGCTTCTGCCGAGAGCGAGCACCGTGACATGCTGAGTCTCTGGGAAAGCAGAGATCCCAAAAGCTGTTGTGCCTGTGGATAGGCTGCAGAGGGATAGTGAATACCAGCAAGATCTTTCAGGGCTAGCACCTTCCTTGTGGGAGAAGGAGCCACACTTTTGCCTTCTCAGAAAAAGCTTCTGCCGAGAGCGAGCACCGTGACATGCTGAGTCTCTGGGAAAGCAGAGATCCCAAAAGCTGTTGTGCCTGTGGATAGGCTGCAGAGGGATAGTGTAAAACTGCATTAGTTTTCAGGGCTGGCACCTTCCCTGTGGGAGAAGGAGCCGTAAGTTTGCCTTTTCAGAAAAAAGCTTCTGCCGAGAGCGAGCACCGTGACATGCTGAGTCTCTGGGAAAGCAGAGATCCCAAAAGCTGTTGTGCCTGTGGATAGGCTGCAGAGGGATAGTGAAAAACTGCATTAGTTTTCAGGGCTGGCACCTTCCCTGTGGGAGAAGGAGCCGTAAGTTTGCCTTTTCAGAAAAAAGCTTCTGCCGAGAGCGAGCACCGTGACATGCTGAGTCTCTGGGAAAGCAGAGATCCCAAAAGCTGTTGTGCCTGTGGATAGGCTGCAGAGGGATAGTGAATACCAGCAAGATCTTTCAGGGCTAGCACCTTCCTTGTGGGAGAAGGAGCCACACTTTTGCCTTCTCAGAAAAAGCTTCTGCCGAGAACGAGCACCGTGACATGCTGAGTCTCTGGGAAAGCAGAGATCCCAAAAGCTGTTGTGCCTGTGGATAGGCTGCAGGGGGATAGTGAAAAACTGCATTAGTTTTCAGGGCTAGCACCTTCCCTGAGGGAGAAGGAGCCGAAAGTTTTCTTTTTCAGAAAAAAGCTTCTGCCGAGAGCGAGCACCGTGACATGCTGAGTCTCTGGGAAAGCAGAGATCCCCAAAGCTGTTGTGCCTGTGGATAGGCTGCAGAGGGATAGTGAAAAACTGCATTAGTTTTCAGGGCTGGCACCTTCCCTGTGGGAGAAGGAGCCGTAAGTTTGCCTTTTCAGAAAAAAGCTTCTGCCGAGAGCGAGCACCGTGACATGCTGAGTCTCTGGGAAAGCACAGATCCCCAAAGCTGTTGTGCCTGTGGATAGGCTGCAGAGGGATAGTGAAAAACTGCATTAGTTTTCAGGGCTGGCACCTTCCCTGTGGGAGAAGGAGCCGTAAGTTTGCCTTTTCAGAAAAAAGCTTCTGCCGAGAGCGAGCACCGTGACATGCTGAGTCTCTGGGAAAGCAGAGATCCCAAAAGCTGTTGTGCCTGTGGATAGGCTGCAGAGGGATAGTGAAAAACTGCATTAGTTTTCAGGGCTGGCACCTTCCCTGTGGGAGAAGGAGCCGTAAGTTTGCCTTTTCAGAAAAAAGCTTCTGCCGAGAGCGAGCACCGTGACATGCTGAGTCTCTGGGAAAGCAGAGATCCCAAAAGCTGTTGTGCCTGTGGATAGGCTGCAGAGGGATAGTGAATACCAGCAAGATCTTTCAGGGCTAGCACCTTCCTTGTGGGAGAAGGAGCCACACTTTTGCCTTCTCAGAAAAAGCTTCTGCCGAGAACGAGCACCGTGACATGCTGAGTCTCTGGGAAAGCAGAGATCCCAAAAGCTGTTGTGCCTGTGGATAGGCTGCAGGGGGATAGTGAAAAACTGCATTAGTTTTCAGGGCTAGCACCTTCCCTGAGGGAGAAGGAGCCGAAAGTTTTCTTTTTCAGAAAAAAGCTTCTGCCGAGGGCGAGCACCGTGACATGCTGAGTCTCTGGGAAAGCAGAGATCCCCAAAGCTGTTGTGCCTGTGGATAGGCTGCAGAGGGATAGTGAAAAACTGCATTAGTTTTCAGGGCTGGCACCTTCCCTGTGGGAGAAGGAGCCGTAAGTTTGCCTTTTCAGAAAAAAGCTTCTGCCGAGAGCGAGCACCGTGACATGCTGAGTCTCTGGGAAAGCAGAGATCCCCAAAGCTGTTGTGCCTGTGGATAGGCTGCAGAGGGATAGTGAAAAACTGCATTAGTTTTCAGGGCTGGCACCTTCCCTGTGGGAGAAGGAGCCGTAAGTTTGCCTTTTCAGAAAAAAGCTTCTGCCGAGAGCGAGCACCGTGACATGCTGAGTCTCTGGGAAAGCAGAGATCCCCAAAGCTGTTGTGCCTGTGGATAGGCTGCAGAGGGATAGTGAAAAACTGCATTAGTTTTCAGGGCTGGCACCTTCCCTGTGGGAGAAGGAGCCGTAAGTTTGCCTTTTCAGAAAAAAGCTTCTGCCGAGAGCGAGCACCGTGACATGCTGAGTCTCTGGGAAAGCAGAGATCCCAAAAGCTGTTGTGCCTGTGGATAGGCTGCAGAGGGATAGTGAAAAACTGCATTAGTTTTCAGGGCTGGCACCTTCCCTGTGGGAGAAGGAGCCGTAAGTTTGCCTTTTCAGAAAAAAGCTTCTGCCGAGAGCGAGCACCGTGACATGCTGAGTCTCTGGGAAAGCAGAGATCCCAAAAGCTGTTGTGCCTGTGGATAGGCTGCAGAGGGATAGTGAATACCAGCAAGATCTTTCAGGGCTAGCACCTTCCTTGTGGGAGAAGGAGCCACACTTTTGCCTTCTCAGAAAAAGCTTCTGCCGAGAACGAGCACCGTGACATGCTGAGTCTCTGGGAAAGCAGAGATCCCAAAAGCTGTTGTGCCTGTGGATAGGCTGCAGGGGGATAGTGAAAAACTGCATTAGTTTTCAGGGCTAGCACCTTCCCTGAGGGAGAAGGAGCCGAAAGTTTTCTTTTTCAGAAAAAAGCTTCTGCCGAGAGCGAGCACCGTGACATGCTGAGTCTCTGGGAAAGCAGAGATCCCCAAAGCTGTTGTGCCTGTGGATAGGCTGCAGAGGGATAGTGAAAAACTGCATTAGTTTTCAGGGCTGGCACCTTCCCTGTGGGAGAAGGAGCCGTAAGTTTGCCTTTTCAGAAAAAAGCTTCTGCCGAGAGCGAGCACCGTGACATGCTGAGTCTCTGGGAAAGCAGAGATCCCAAAAGCTGTTGTGCCTGTGGATAGGCTGCAGAGGGATAGTGAATACCAGCAAGATCTTTCAGGGCTAGCACCTTCCTTGTGGGAGAAGGAGCCACACTTTTGCCTTCTCAGAAAAAGCTTCTGCCGAGAACGAGCACCGTGACATGCTGAGTCTCTGGGAAAGCAGAGATCCCCAAAGCTGTTGTGCCTGTGGATAGGCTGCAGAGGGATAGTGAAAAACTGCATTAGTTTTCAGGGCTGGCACCTTCCCTGTGGGAGAAGGAGCCGTAAGTTTGCCTTTTCAGAAAAAAGCTTCTGCCGAGAGCGAGCACCGTGACATGCTGAGTCTCTGGGAAAGCAGAGATCCCAAAAGCTGTTGTGCCTGTGGATAGGCTGCAGAGGGATAGTGAATACCAGCAAGATCTTTCAGGGCTAGCACCTTCCTTGTGGGAGAAGGAGCCACACTTTTGCCTTCTCAGAAAAAGCTTCTGCCGAGAACGAGCACCGTGACATGCTGAGTCTCTGGGAAAGCAGAGATCCCCAAAGCTGTTGTGCCTGTGGATAGGCTGCAGAGGGATAGTGAAAAACTGCATTAGTTTTCAGGGCTGGCACCTCCCTGTGGGAGAAGGAGCCGTAAGTTTGCCTTTTCAGAAAAAAGCTTCTGCCGAGAGCGAGCACCGTGACATGCTGAGTCTCTGGGAAAGCAGAGATCCCAAAAGCTGTTGTGCCTGTGGATAGGCTGCAGAGGGATAGTGAAAAACTGCATTAGTTTTCAGGGCTGGCACCTTCCCTGTGGGAGAAGGAGCCGTAAGTTTGCCTTTTCAGAAAAAAGCTTCTGCCGAGAGCGAGCACCGTGACATGCTGAGTCTCTGGGAAAGCAGAGATCCCAAAAGCTGTTGTGCCTGTGGATAGGCTGCAGAGGGATAGTGAATACCAGCAAGATCTTTCAGGGCTAGCACCTTCCTTGTGGGAGAAGGAGCCACACTTTTGCCTTCTCAGAAAAAGCTTCTGCCGAGAACGAGCACCGTGACATGCTGAGTCTCTGGGAAAGCAGAGATCCCCAAAGCTGTTGTGCCTGTGGATAGGCTGCAGAGGGATAGTGAAAAACTGCATTAGTTTTCAGGGCTGGCACCTTCCCTGTGGGAGAAGGAGCCGTAAGTTTGCCTTTTCAGAAAAAAGCTTCTGCCGAGAGCGAGCACCGTGACATGCTGAGTCTCTGGGAAAGCAGAGATCCCAAAAGCTGTTGTGCCTGTGGATAGGCTGCAGAGGGATAGTGAATACCAGCAAGATCTTTCAGGGCTAGCACCTTCCTTGTGGGAGAAGGAGCCACACTTTTGCCTTCTCAGAAAAAGCTTTTGCCGAGAGCGAGCACCGTGACATGCTGAGTCTCTGGGAAAGCAGAGATCCCAAAAGCTGTTGTGCCTGTGGATAGGCTGCAGAGGGATAGTGAAAAACTGCATTAGTTTTCAGGGCTGGCACCTTCCCTGTGGGAGAAGGAGCCGTAAGTTTGCCTTTTCAGAAAAAAGCTTCTGCCGAGAGCGAGCACCGTGACATGCTGAGTCTCTGGGAAAGCAGAGATCCCAAAAGCTGTTGTGCCTGTGGATAGGCTGCAGAGGGATAGTGAAAAACTGCATTAGTTTTCAGGGCTGGCACCTTCCCTGTGGGAGAAGGAGCCGTAAGTTTGCCTTTTCAGAAAAAAGCTTCTGCCGAGAGCGAGCACCGTGACATGCTGAGTCTCTGGGAAAGCAGAGATCCCCAAAGCTGTTGTGCCTGTGGATAGGCTGCAGAGGGATAGTGAAAAACTGCATTAGTTTTCAGGGCTGGCACCTTCCCTGTGGGAGAAGGAGCCGTAAGTTTGCCTTTTCAGAAAAAAGCTTCTGCCGAGAGCGAGCACCGTGACATGCTGAGTCTCTGGGAAAGCAGAGATCCCCAAAGCTGTTGTGCCTGTGGATAGGCTGCAGAGGGATAGTGAAAAACTGCATTAGTTTTCAGGGCTGGCACCTTCCCTGTGGGAGAAGGAGCCGTAAGTTTGCCTTTTCAGAAAAAAGCTTCTGCCGAGAGCGAGCACCGTGACATGCTGAGTCTCTGGGAAAGCAGAGATCCCAAAAGCTGTTGTGCCTGTGGATAGGCTGCAGAGGGATAGTGAATACCAGCAAGATCTTTCAGGGCTAGCACCTTCCTTGTGGGAGAAGGAGCCACACTTTTGCCTTCTCAGAAAAAGCTTCTGCCGAGAACGAGCACCGTGACATGCTGAGTCTCTGGGAAAGCAGAGATCCCAAAAGCTGTTGTGCCTGTGGATAGGCTGCAGGGGGATAGTGAAAAACTGCATTAGTTTTCAGGGCTAGCACCTTCCCTGAGGGAGAAGGAGCCGAAAGTTTTCTTTTTCAGAAAAAAGCTTCTGCCGAGAGCGAGCACCGTGACATGCTGAGTCTCTGGGAAAGCAGAGATCCCCAAAGCTGTTGTGCCTGTGGATAGGCTGCAGAGGGATAGTGAAAAACTGCATTAGTTTTCAGGGCTGGCACCTTCCCTGTGGGAGAAGGAGCCGTAAGTTTGCCTTTTCAGAAAAAAGCTTCTGCCGAGAGCGAGCACCGTGACATGCTGAGTCTCTGGGAAAGCAGAGATCCCCAAAGCTGTTGTGCCTGTGGATAGGCTGCAGAGGGATAGTGAAAAACTGCATTAGTTTTCAGGGCTGGCACCTTCCCTGTGGGAGAAGGAGCCGTAAGTTTGCCTTTTCAGAAAAAAGCTTCTGCCGAGAGCGAGCACCGTGACATGCTGAGTCTCTGGGAAAGCAGAGATCCCAAAAGCTGTTGTGCCTGTGGATAGGCTGCAGAGGGATAGTGAAAAACTGCATTAGTTTTCAGGGCTGGCACCTTCCCTGTGGGAGAAGGAGCCGTAAGTTTGCCTTTTCAGAAAAAAGCTTCTGCCGAGAGCGAGCACCGTGACATGCTGAGTCTCTGGGAAAGCAGAGATCCCAAAAGCTGTTGTGCCTGTGGATAGGCTGCAGAGGGATAGTGAATACCAGCAAGATCTTTCAGGGCTAGCACCTTCCTTGTGGGAGAAGGAGCCACACTTTTGCCTTCTCAGAAAAAGCTTCTGCCGAGAGCGAGCACCGTGACATGCTGAGTCTCTGGGAAAGCAGAGATCCCCAAAGCTGTTGTGCCTGTGGATAGGCTGCAGAGGGATAGTGTAAAACTGCATTAGTTTTCAGGGCTGGCACCTTCCCTGTGGGAGAAGGAGCCGTAAGTTTGCCTTTTCAGAAAAAAGCTTCTGCCGAGAGCGAGCACCGTGACATGCTGAGTCTCTGGGAAAGCAGAGATCCCAAAAGCTGTTGTGCCTGTGGATAGGCTGCAGAGGGATAGTGAAAAACTGCATTAGTTTTCAGGGCTGGCACCTTCCCTGTGGGAGAAGGAGCCGTAAGTTTGCCTTTTCAGAAAAAAGCTTCTGCCGAGAGCGAGCACCGTGACATGCTGAGTCTCTGGGAAAGCAGAGATCCCAAAAGCTGTTGTGCCTGTGGATAGGCTGCAGAGGGATAGTGAATACCAGCAAGATCTTTCAGGGCTAGCACCTTCCTTGTGGGAGAAGGAGCCACACTTTTGCCTTCTCAGAAAAAGCTTCTGCCGAGAACGAGCACCGTGACATGCTGAGTCTCTGGGAAAGCAGAGATCCCAAAAGCTGTTGTGCCTGTGGATAGGCTGCAGGGGGATAGTGAAAAACTGCATTAGTTTTCAGGGCTAGCACCTTCCCTGAGGGAGAAGGAGCCGAAAGTTTTCTTTTTCAGAAAAAAGCTTCTGCCGAGAGCGAGCACCGTGACATGCTGAGTCTCTGGGAAAGCAGAGATCCCCAAAGCTGTTGTGCCTGTGGATAGGCTGCAGAGGGATAGTGAAAAACTGCATTAGTTTTCAGGGCTGGCACCTTCCCTGTGGGAGAAGGAGCCGTAAGTTTGCCTTTTCAGAAAAAAGCTTCTGCCGAGAGCGAGCACCGTGACATGCTGAGTCTCTGGGAAAGCACAGATCCCCAAAGCTGTTGTGCCTGTGGATAGGCTGCAGAGGGATAGTGAAAAACTGCATTAGTTTTCAGGGCTGGCACCTTCCCTGTGGGAGAAGGAGCCGTAAGTTTGCCTTTTCAGAAAAAAGCTTCTGCCGAGAGCGAGCACCGTGACATGCTGAGTCTCTGGGAAAGCAGAGATCCCAAAAGCTGTTGTGCCTGTGGATAGGCTGCAGAGGGATAGTGAAAAACTGCATTAGTTTTCAGGGCTGGCACCTTCCCTGTGGGAGAAGGAGCCGTAAGTTTGCCTTTTCAGAAAAAAGCTTCTGCCGAGAGCGAGCACCGTGACATGCTGAGTCTCTGGGAAAGCAGAGATCCCAAAAGCTGTTGTGCCTGTGGATAGGCTGCAGAGGGATAGTGAATACCAGCAAGATCTTTCAGGGCTAGCACCTTCCTTGTGGGAGAAGGAGCCACACTTTTGCCTTCTCAGAAAAAGCTTCTGCCGAGAACGAGCACCGTGACATGCTGAGTCTCTGGGAAAGCAGAGATCCCAAAAGCTGTTGTGCCTGTGGATAGGCTGCAGGGGGATAGTGAAAAACTGCATTAGTTTTCAGGGCTAGCACCTTCCCTGAGGGAGAAGGAGCCGAAAGTTTTCTTTTTCAGAAAAAAGCTTCTGCCGAGGGCGAGCACCGTGACATGCTGAGTCTCTGGGAAAGCAGAGATCCCCAAAGCTGTTGTGCCTGTGGATAGGCTGCAGAGGGATAGTGAAAAACTGCATTAGTTTTCAGGGCTGGCACCTTCCCTGTGGGAGAAGGAGCCGTAAGTTTGCCTTTTCAGAAAAAAGCTTCTGCCGAGAGCGAGCACCGTGACATGCTGAGTCTCTGGGAAAGCAGAGATCCCCAAAGCTGTTGTGCCTGTGGATAGGCTGCAGAGGGATAGTGAAAAACTGCATTAGTTTTCAGGGCTGGCACCTTCCCTGTGGGAGAAGGAGCCGTAAGTTTGCCTTTTCAGAAAAAAGCTTCTGCCGAGAGCGAGCACCGTGACATGCTGAGTCTCTGGGAAAGCAGAGATCCCAAAAGCTGTTGTGCCTGTGGATAGGCTGCAGAGGGATAGTGAAAAACTGCATTAGTTTTCAGGGCTGGCACCTTCCCTGTGGGAGAAGGAGCCGTAAGTTTGCCTTTTCAGAAAAAAGCTTCTGCCGAGAGCGAGCACCGTGACATGCTGAGTCTCTGGGAAAGCAGAGATCCCAAAAGCTGTTGTGCCTGTGGATAGGCTGCAGAGGGATAGTGAATACCAGCAAGATCTTTCAGGGCTAGCACCTTCCTTGTGGGAGAAGGAGCCACACTTTTGCCTTCTCAGAAAAAGCTTCTGCCGAGAACGAGCACCGTGACATGCTGAGTCTCTGGGAAAGCAGAGATCCCAAAAGCTGTTGTGCCTGTGGATAGGCTGCAGGGGGATAGTGAAAAACTGCATTAGTTTTCAGGGCTAGCACCTTCCCTGAGGGAGAAGGAGCCGAAAGTTTTCTTTTTCAGAAAAAAGCTTCTGCCGAGAGCGAGCACCGTGACATGCTGAGTCTCTGGGAAAGCAGAGATCCCCAAAGCTGTTGTGCCTGTGGATAGGCTGCAGAGGGATAGTGAAAAACTGCATTAGTTTTCAGGGCTGGCACCTTCCCTGTGGGAGAAGGAGCCGTAAGTTTGCCTTTTCAGAAAAAAGCTTCTGCCGAGAGCGAGCACCGTGACATGCTGAGTCTCTGGGAAAGCAGAGATCCCAAAAGCTGTTGTGCCTGTGGATAGGCTGCAGAGGGATAGTGAATACCAGCAAGATCTTTCAGGGCTAGCACCTTCCTTGTGGGAGAAGGAGCCACACTTTTGCCTTCTCAGAAAAAGCTTCTGCCGAGAACGAGCACCGTGACATGCTGAGTCTCTGGGAAAGCAGAGATCCCCAAAGCTGTTGTGCCTGTGGATAGGCTGCAGAGGGATAGTGAAAAACTGCATTAGTTTTCAGGGCTGGCACCTTCCCTGTGGGAGAAGGAGCCGTAAGTTTGCCTTTTCAGAAAAAAGCTTCTGCCGAGAGCGAGCACCGTGACATGCTGAGTCTCTGGGAAAGCAGAGATCCCAAAAGCTGTTGTGCCTGTGGATAGGCTGCAGAGGGATAGTGAAAAACTGCATTAGTTTTCAGGGCTGGCACCTTCCCTGTGGGAGAAGGAGCCGTAAGTTTGCCTTTTCAGAAAAAAGCTTCTGCCGAGAGCGAACACCGTGACATGCTGAGTCTCTGGGAAAGCAGAGATCCCCAAAGCTGTTGTGCCTGTGGATAGGCTGCAGAGGGATAGTGAATACCAGCAAGATCTTTCAGGGCTAGCACCTTCCTTGTGGGAGAAGGAGCCACACTTTTGCCTTCTCAGAAAAAGCTTCTGCCGAGAACGAGCACCGTGACATGCTGAGTCTCTGGGAAAGCAGAGATCCCCAAAGCTGTTGTGCCTGTGGATAGGCTGCAGAGGGATAGTGAAAAACTGCATTAGTTTTCAGGGCTGGCACCTCCCTGTGGGAGAAGGAGCCGTAAGTTTGCCTTTTCAGAAAAAAGCTTCTGCCGAGAGCGAGCACCGTGACATGCTGAGTCTCTGGGAAAGCAGAGATCCCAAAAGCTGTTGTGCCTGTGGATAGGCTGCAGAGGGATAGTGAAAAACTGCATTAGTTTTCAGGGCTGGCACCTTCCCTGTGGGAGAAGGAGCCGTAAGTTTGCCTTTTCAGAAAAAAGCTTCTGCCGAGAGCGAGCACCGTGACATGACGAGTCTCTGGGAAAGCAGAGATCCCAAAAGCTGTTGTGCCTGTGGATAGGCTGCAGAGGGATAGTGAATACCAGCAAGATCTTTCAGGGCTAGCACCTTCCTTGTGGGAGAAGGAGCCACACTTTTGCCTTCTCAGAAAAAGCTTCTGCCGAGAACGAGCACCGTGACATGCTGAGTCTCTGGGAAAGCAGAGATCCCCAAAGCTGTTGTGCCTGTGGATAGGCTGCAGAGGGATAGTGAAAAACTGCATTAGTTTTCAGGGCTGGCACCTTCCCTGTGGGAGAAGGAGCCGTAAGTTTGCCTTTTCAGAAAAAAGCTTCTGCCGAGAGCGAGCACCGTGACATGCTGAGTCTCTGGGAAAGCAGAGATCCCAAAAGCTGTTGTGCCTGTGGATAGGCTGCAGAGGGATAGTGAATACCAGCAAGATCTTTCAGGGCTAGCACCTTCCTTGTGGGAGAAGGAGCCACACTTTTGCCTTCTCAGAAAAAGCTTTTGCCGAGAGCGAGCACCGTGACATGCTGAGTCTCTGGGAAAGCAGAGATCCCAAAAGCTGTTGTGCCTGTGGATAGGCTGCAGAGGGATAGTGTAAAACTGCATTAGTTTTCAGGGCTGGCACCTTCCCTGTGGGAGAAGGAGCCGTAAGTTTGCCTTTTCAGAAAAAAGCTTCTGCCGAGAGCGAGCACCGTGACATGCTGAGTCTCTGGGAAAGCAGAGATCCCAAAAGCTGTTGTGCCTGTGGATAGGCTGCAGAGGGATAGTGAAAAACTGCATTAGTTTTCAGGGCTGGCACCTTCCCTGTGGGAGAAGGAGCCGTAAGTTTGCCTTTTCAGAAAAAAGCTTCTGCCGAGAGCGAGCACCGTGACATGCTGAGTCTCTGGGAAAGCAGAGATCCCAAAAGCTGTTGTGCCTGTGGATAGGCTGCAGAGGGATAGTGAATACCAGCAAGATCTTTCAGGGCTAGCACCTTCCTTGTGGGAGAAGGAGCCACACTTTTGCCTTCTCAGAAAAAGCTTCTGCCGAGAACGAGCACCGTGACATGCTGAGTCTCTGGGAAAGCAGAGATCCCCAAAGCTGTTGTGCCTGTGGATAGGCTGCAGAGGGATAGTGAAAAACTGCATTAGTTTTCAGGGCTGGCACCTTCCCTGTGGGAGAAGGAGCCGTAAGTTTGCCTTTTCAGAAAAAAGCTTCTGCCGAGAGCGAGCACCGTGACATGCTGAGTCTCTGGGAAAGCAGAGATCCCAAAAGCTGTTGTGCCTGTGGATAGGCTGCAGAGGGATAGTGAAAAACTGCATTAGTTTTCAGGGCTGGCACCTTCCCTGTGGGAGAAGGAGCCGTAAGTTTGCCTTTTCAGAAAAAAGCTTCTGCCGAGAGCGAGCACCGTGACATGCTGAGTCTCTGGGAAAGCAGAGATCCCAAAAGCTGTTGTGCCTGTGGATAGGCTGCAGAGGGATAGTGAATACCAGCAAGATCTTTCAGGGCTAGCACCTTCCTTGTGGGAGAAGGAGCCACACTTTTGCCTTCTCAGAAAAAGCTTCTGCCGAGAACGAGCACCGTGACATGCTGAGTCTCTGGGAAAGCAGAGATCCCAAAAGCTGTTGTGCCTGTGGATAGGCTGCAGAGGGATAGTGAAAAACTGCATTAGTTTTCAGGGCTGGCACCTCCCTGTGGGAGAAGGAGCCGTAAGTTTGCCTTTTCAGAAAAAAGCTTCTGCCGAGAGCGAGCACCGTGACATGCTGAGTCTCTGGGAAAGCAGAGATCCCAAAAGCTGTTGTGCCTGTGGATAGGCTGCAGAGGGATAGTGAAAAACTGCATTAGTTTTCAGGGCTGGCACCTTCCCTGTGGGAGAAGGAGCCGTAAGTTTGCCTTTTCAGAAAAAAGCTTCTGCCGAGAGCGAGCACCGTGACATGCTGAGTCTCTGGGAAAGCAGAGATCCCAAAAGCTGTTGTGCCTGTGGATAGGCTGCAGAGGGATAGTGAATACCAGCAAGATCTTTCAGGGCTAGCACCTTCCTTGTGGGAGAAGGAGCCACACTTTTGCCTTCTCAGAAAAAGCTTCTGCCGAGAACGAGCACCGTGACATGCTGATTCTCTGGGAAAGCAGAGATCCCCAAAGCTGTTGTGCCTGTGGATAGGCTGCAGAGGGATAGTGAAAAACTGCATTAGTTTTCAGGGCTGGCACCTTCCCTGTGGGAGAAGGAGCCGTAAGTTTGCCTTTTCAGAAAAGCTTCTGCCGAGAGCGAGCACCGTGACATGCTGAGTCTCTGGGAAAGCAGAGATCCCAAAAGCTGTTGTGCCTGTGGATAGGCTGCAGAGGGATAGTGAATACCAGCAAGATCTTTCAGGGCTAGCACCTTCCTTGTGGGAGAAGGAGCCACACTTTTGCCTTCTCAGAAAAAGCTTCTGCCGAGAGCGAGCACCGTGACATGCTGAGTCTCTGGGAAAGCAGAGATCCCAAAAGCTGTTGTGCCTGTGGATAGGCTGCAGAGGGATAGTGAAAAACTGCATTAGTTTTCAGGGCTGGCACCTTCCCTGTGGGAGAAGGAGCCGTAAGTTTGCCTTTTCAGAAAAAAGCTTCTGCCGAGAGCGAGCACCGTGACATGCTGAGTCTCTGGGAAAGCAGAGATCCCCAAAGCTGTTGTGCCTGTGGATAGGCTGCAGAGGGATAGTGAAAAACTGCATTAGTTTTCAGGGCTGGCACCTTCCCTGTGGGAGAAGGAGCCGTAAGTTTGCCTTTTCAGAAAAAAGCTTCTGCCGAGAACGAGCACCGTGACATGCTGAGTCTCTGGGATAGCAGAGATCCCCAGTGCTGCTGCGGCTAAAGGATCCCCAGTGCTGTTGTGCCTGTGGATAGGCTGCAGGTGGCGGTGAAGACCACAAAATCTTTCAGGCCTGGCACTTGCCTTGCTGGAGAAGGAGCCTGACGTTTGCCTTTTCAGAAAAAAGCTTCTGCCGAGAGCGAGCACCGTGGGATGCTGAGTCTCTGGGAAAGCAGAGATCCCCAGTGCTCTTGTGCCTGTGGATAGGCTGCAGAGGGATAGTGAATACCAGCAAGATCTTTCAGGGCTAGCACCTTCCTTGTGGGAGAAGGAGCCAGACGTTTGCCTTCTCAGAAAAAGCTTCTGCCGAGAACCAGCACCGTGACATGCTGAGTCTCTGGGAAAGCAGAGATCCCCAGTGCTGTTGCGGCTAAAGATAGGCTGCAGAGGGATAGTGAATACCAGCAAGATCTTTCAGGGCTGGCACCTTCCTTGTTGGAGAAGGAGCCGTAAGTTTGCCTTTTCAGAAAAAAGCTTCTGCCGAGAGCGAGCACCGTGACATGCTGAGTCTCTGGGAAAGCAGAGATCCCCAAAGCTGTTGTGCCTGTGGATAGGCTGCAGAGGGATAGTGAATACCAGCAAGATCTTTCAGGGCTAGCACCTTCCTTGTGGGAGAAGGAGCCAGACGTTTGCCTTCTCAGAAAAAGCTTCTGCCGAGAGCGAGCACCGTGACATGCTGAGTCTCTGGGAAAGCAGAGATCCCAAAAGCTGTTGTGCCTGTGGATAGGCTGCAGGGGGATAGTGAAAAACTGCATTAGTTTTCAGGGCTGGCACCTTCCCTGTGGGAGAAGGAGCCGTAAGTTTGCCTTTTCAGAAAAAAGCTTCTGCCGAGAGCGAGCACCGTGACATGCTGAGTCTCTGGGAAAGCAGAGATCCCCAAAGCTGTTGTGCCTGTGGATAGGCTGCAGAGGGATAGTGAATACCAGCAAGATCTTTCAGGGCTAGCACCTTCCTTGTGGGAGAAGGAGCCACACTTTTGCCTTCTCAGAAAAAGCTTCTGCCGAGAACGAGCACCGTGACATGCTGAGTCTCTGGGAAAGCAGAGAACCCCAAAGCTGTTGTGCCTGTGGATAGGCTGCAGGGGGATAGTGAAAAACTGCATTAGTTTTCAGGGCTGGCACCTTCCCTGTGGGAGAAGGAGCCGTAAGTTTGCCTTTTCAGAAAAAAGCTTCTGCCGAGAGCGAGCACCGTGACATGCTGAGTCTCTGGGAAAGCAGAGATCCCAAAAGCTGTTGTGCCTGTGGATAGGCTGCAGAGGGATAGTGAAAAACTGCATTAGTTTTCAGGGCTGGCACCTTCCCTGTGGGAGAAGGAGCCGTAAGTTTGCCTTTTCAGAAAAAAGCTTCTGCCGAGAGCGAGCACCGTGACATGCTGAGTCTCTGGGAAAGCAGAGATCCCAAAAGCTGTTGTGCCTGTGGATAGGCTGCAGAGGGATAGTGAATACCAGCAAGATCTTTCAGGGCTAGCACCTTCCTTGTGGGAGAAGGAGCCACACTTTTGCCTTCTCAGAAAAAGCTTCTGCCGAGAACGAGCACCGTGACATGCTGAGTCTCTGGGAAAGCAGAGATCCCAAAAGCTGTTGTGCCTGTGGATAGGCTGCAGGGGGATAGTGAAAAACTGCATTAGTTTTCAGGGCTAGCACCTTCCCTGAGGGAGAAGGAGCCGAAAGTTTTCTTTTTCAGAAAAAAGCTTCTGCCGAGGGCGAGCACCGTGACATGCTGAGTCTCTGGGAAAGCAGAGATCCCCAAAGCTGTTGTGCCTGTGGATAGGCTGCAGAGGGATAGTGAAAAACTGCATTAGTTTTCAGGGCTGGCACCTTCCCTGTGGGAGAAGGAGCCGTAAGTTTGCCTTTTCAGAAAAAAGCTTCTGCCGAGAGCGAGCACCGTGACATGCTGAGTCTCTGGGAAAGCAGAGATCCCCAAAGCTGTTGTGCCTGTGGATAGGCTGCAGAGGGATAGTGAAAAACTGCATTAGTTTTCAGGGCTGGCACCTTCCCTGTGGGAGAAGGAGCCGTAAGTTTGCCTTTTCAGAAAAAAGCTTCTGCCGAGAGCGAGCACCGTGATATGCTGAGTCTCTGGGAAAGCAGAGATCCCAAAAGCTGTTGTGCCTGTGGATAGGCTGCAGAGGGATAGTGAAAAACTGCATTAGTTTTCAGGGCTGGCACCTTCCCTGTGGGAGAAGGAGCCGTAAGTTTGCCTTTTCAGAAAAAAGCTTCTGCCGAGAGCGAGCACCGTGACATGCTGAGTCTCTGGGAAAGCAGAGATCCCAAAAGCTGTTGTGCCTGTGGATAGGCTGCAGAGGGATAGTGAATACCAGCAAGATCTTTCAGGGCTAGCACCTTCCTTGTGGGAGAAGGAGCCACACTTTTGCCTTCTCAGAAAAAGCTTCTGCCGAGAACGAGCACCGTGACATGCTGAGTCTCTGGGAAAGCAGAGATCCCAAAAGCTGTTGTGCCTGTGGATAGGCTGCAGGGGGATAGTGAAAAACTGCATTAGTTTTCAGGGCTAGCACCTTCCCTGAGGGAGAAGGAGCCGAAAGTTTTCTTTTTCAGAAAAAAGCTTCTGCCGAGAGCGAGCACCGTGACATGCTGAGTCTCTGGGAAAGCAGAGATCCCCAAAGCTGTTGTGCCTGTGGATAGGCTGCAGAGGGATAGTGAAAAACTGCATTAGTTTTCAGGGCTGGCACCTTCCCTGTGGGAGAAGGAGCCGTAAGTTTGCCTTTTCAGAAAAAAGCTTCTGCCGAGAGCGAGCACCGTGACATGCTGAGTCTCTGGGAAAGCAGAGATCCCAAAAGCTGTTGTGCCTGTGGATAGGCTGCAGAGGGATAGTGAATACCAGCAAGATCTTTCAGGGCTAGCACCTTCCTTGTGGGAGAAGGAGCCACACTTTTGCCTTCTCAGAAAAAGCTTCTGCCGAGAACGAGCACCGTGACATGCTGAGTCTCTGGGAAAGCAGAGATCCCAAAAGCTGTTGTGCCTGTGGATAGGCTGCAGAGGGATAGTGAAAAACTGCATTAGTTTTCAGGGCTGGCACCTTCCCTGTGGGAGAAGGAGCCGTAAGTTTGCCTTTTCAGAAAAAAGCTTCTGCCGAGAGCGAGCACCGTGACATGCTGAGTCTCTGGGAAAGCAGAGATCCCAAAAGCTGTTGTGCCTGTGGATAGGCTGCAGAGGGATAGTGAAAAACTGCATTAGTTTTCAGGGCTGGCACCTTCCCTGTGGGAGAAGGAGCCGTAAGTTTGCCTTTTCAGAAAAAAGCTTCTGCCGAGAGCGAGCACCGTGACATGCTGAGTCTCTGGGAAAGCAGAGATCCCCAAAGCTGTTGTGCCTGTGGATAGGCTGCAGAGGGATAGTGAAAAACTGCATTAGTTTTCAGGGCTGGCACCTTCCCTGTGGGAGAAGGAGCCGTAAGTTTGCCTTTTCAGAAAAAAGCTTCTGCCGAGAGCGAGCACCGTGACATGCTGAGTCTCTGGGAAAGCAGAGATCCCAAAAGCTGTTGTGCCTGTGGATAGGCTGCAGAGGGATAGTGAATACCAGCAAGATCTTTCAGGGCTAGCACCTTCCTTGTGGGAGAAGGAGCCACACTTTTGCCTTCTCAGAAAAAGCTTTTGCCGAGAGCGAGCACCGTGACATGCTGAGTCTCTGGGAAAGCAGAGATCCCAAAAGCTGTTGTGCCTGTGGATAGGCTGCAGAGGGATAGTGTAAAACTGCATTAGTTTTCAGGGCTGGCACCTTCCCTGTGGGAGAAGGAGCCGTAAGTTTGCCTTTTCAGAAAAAAGCTTCTGCCGAGAGCGAGCACCGTGACATGCTGAGTCTCTGGGAAAGCAGAGATCCCAAAAGCTGTTGTGCCTGTGGATAGGCTGCAGAGGGATAGTGAAAAACTGCATTAGTTTTCAGGGCTGGCACCTTCCCTGTGGGAGAAGGAGCCGTAAGTTTGCCTTTTCAGAAAAAAGCTTCTGCCGAGAGCGAGCACCGTGACATGCTGAGTCTCTGGGAAAGCAGAGATCCCAAAAGCTGTTGTGCCTGTGGATAGGCTGCAGAGGGATAGTGAATACCAGCAAGATCTTTCAGGGCTAGCACCTTCCTTGTGGGAGAAGGAGCCACACTTTTGCCTTCTCAGAAAAAGCTTCTGCCGAGAACGAGCACCGTGACATGCTGAGTCTCTGGGAAAGCAGAGATCCCCAAAGCTGTTGTGCCTGTGGATAGGCTGCAGAGGGATAGTGAAAAACTGCATTAGTTTTCAGGGCTGGCACCTTCCCTGTGGGAGAAGGAGCCGTAAGTTTGCCTTTTCAGAAAAAAGCTTCTGCCGAGAACGAGCACCGTGACATGCTGAGTCTCTGGGATAGCAGAGATCCCCAGTGCTGCTGCGGCTAAAGTATCCCCAGTGCTGTTGTGCCTGTGGATAGGCTGCAGGTGGCGGTGAAGACCACAAAATCTTTCAGGCCTGGCACTTGCCTTGCTGGAGAAGGAGCCTGACGTTTGCCTTTTCAGAAAAAAGCTTCTGCCGAGAGCGAGCACCGTGGGATGCTGAGTCTCTGGGAAAGCAGAGATCCCCAGTGCTCTTGTGCCTGTGGATAGGCTGCAGAGGGATAGTGAATACCAGCAAGATCTTTCAGGGCTAGCACCTTCTTTGTGGGAGAAGGAGCCAGACGTTTGCCTTCTCAGAAAAAGCTTCTGCCGAGAACCAGCACCGTGACATGCTGAGTCTCTGGGAAAGCAGAGATCCCCAGTGCTGTTGCGGCTAAAGATAGGCTGCAGAGGGATAGTGAATACCAGCAAGATCTTTCAGGGCTGGCACCTTCCTTGTTGGAGAAGGAGCCGTAAGTTTGCCTTTTCAGAAAAATGCTCTGGCGAGAGTGAGCACCGTGACATGCTGAGTCTCTGGGAAAGCAGAGATCCCCAAAGCTGTTGTGCCTGTGGATAGGCTGCAGAGGGATAGTGAATACCAGCAAGATCTTTCAGGGCTAGCACCTTCCTTGTGGGAGAAGGAGCCAGACGTTTGCCTTCTCAGAAAAAGCTTCTGCCGAGAGCGAGCACCGTGACATGCTGAGTCTCTGGGAAAGCAGAGATCCCAAAAGCTGTTGTGCCTGTGGATAGGCTGCAGGGGGATAGTGAAAAACTGCATTAGTTTTCAGGGCTGGCACCTTCCCTGTGGGAGAAGGAGCCGTAAGTTTGCCTTTTCAGAAAAAAGCTTCTGCCGAGAGCGAGCACCGTGACATGCTGAGTCTCTGGGAAAGCAGAGATCCCCAAAGCTGTTGTGCCTGTGGATAGGCTGCAGAGGGATAGTGAATACCAGCAAGATCTTTCAGGGCTAGCACCTTCCTTGTGGGAGAAGGAGCCACACTTTTGCCTTCTCAGAAAAAGCTTCTGCCGAGAACGAGCACCGTGACATGCTGAGTCTCTGGGAAAGCAGAGAACCCCAAAGCTGTTGTGCCTGTGGATAGGCTGCAGGGGGATAGTGAAAAACTGCATTAGTTTTCAGGGCTGGCACCTTCCCTGTGGGAGAAGGAGCCGTAAGTTTGCCTTTTCAGAAAAAAGCTTCTGCCGAGAGCGAGCACCGTGACATGCTGAGTCTCTGGGAAAGCAGAGATCCCAAAAGCTGTTGTGCCTGTGGATAGGCTGCAGAGGGATAGTGAAAAACTGCATTAGTTTTCAGGGCTGGCACCTTCCCTGTGGGAGAAGGAGCCGTAAGTTTGCCTTTTCAGAAAAAAGCTTCTGCCGAGAGCGAGCACCGTGACATGCTGAGTCTCTGGGAAAGCAGAGATCCCAAAAGCTGTTGTGCCTGTGGATAGGCTGCAGAGGGATAGTGAATACCAGCAAGATCTTTCAGGGCTAGCACCTTCCTTGTGGGAGAAGGAGCCACACTTTTGCCTTCTCAGAAAAAGCTTCTGCCGAGAACGAGCACCGTGACATGCTGAGTCTCTGGGAAAGCAGAGATCCCAAAAGCTGTTGTGCCTGTGGATAGGCTGCAGGGGGATAGTGAAAAACTGCATTAGTTTTCAGGGCTAGCACCTTCCCTGAGGGAGAAGGAGCCGAAAGTTTTCTTTTTCAGAAAAAAGCTTCTGCCGAGGGCGAGCACCGTGACATGCTGAGTCTCTGGGAAAGCAGAGATCCCCAAAGCTGTTGTGCCTGTGGATAGGCTGCAGAGGGATAGTGAAAAACTGCATTAGTTTTCAGGGCTGGCACCTTCCCTGTGGGAGAAGGAGCCGTAAGTTTGCCTTTTCAGAAAAAAGCTTCTGCCGAGAGCGAGCACCGTGACATGCTGAGTCTCTGGGAAAGCAGAGATCCCCAAAGCTGTTGTGCCTGTGGATAGGCTGCAGAGGGATAGTGAAAAACTGCATTAGTTTTCAGGGCTGGCACCTTCCCTGTGGGAGAAGGAGCCGTAAGTTTGCCTTTTCAGAAAAAAGCTTCTGCCGAGAGCGAGCACCGTGACATGCTGAGTCTCTGGGAAAGCAGAGATCCCAAAAGCTGTTGTGCCTGTGGATAGGCTGCAGAGGGATAGTGAAAAACTGCATTAGTTTTCAGGGCTGGCACCTTCCCTGTGGGAGAAGGAGCCGTAAGTTTGCCTTTTCAGAAAAAAGCTTCTGCCGAGAGCGAGCACCGTGACATGCTGAGTCTCTGGGAAAGCAGAGATCCCAAAAGCTGTTGTGCCTGTGGATAGGCTGCAGAGGGATAGTGAATACCAGCAAGATCTTTCAGGGCTAGCACCTTCCTTGTGGGAGAAGGAGCCACACTTTTGCCTTCTCAGAAAAAGCTTCTGCCGAGAACGAGCACCGTGACATGCTGAGTCTCTGGGAAAGCAGAGATCCCCAAAGCTGTTGTGCCTGTGGATAGGCTGCAGAGGGATAGTGAAAAACTGCATTAGTTTTCAGGGCTGGCACCTTCCCTGTGGGAGAAGGAGCCGTAAGTTTGCCTTTTCAGAAAAAAGCTTCTGCCGAGAGCGAGCACCGTGACATGCTGAGTCTCTGGGAAAGCAGAGATCCCAAAAGCTGTTGTGCCTGTGGATAGGCTGCAGAGGGATAGTGAATACCAGCAAGATCTTTCAGGGCTAGCACCTTCCTTGTGGGAGAAGGAGCCACACTTTTGCCTTCTCAGAAAAAGCTTTTGCCGAGAGCGAGCACCGTGACATGCTGAGTCTCTGGGAAAGCAGAGATCCCAAAAGCTGTTGTGCCTGTGGATAGGCTGCAGAGGGATAGTGTAAAACTGCATTAGTTTTCAGGGCTGGCACCTTCCCTGTGGGAGAAGGAGCCGTAAGTTTGCCTTTTCAGAAAAAAGCTTCTGCCGAGAGCGAGCACCGTGACATGCTGAGTCTCTGGGAAAGCAGAGATCCCAAAAGCTGTTGTGCCTGTGGATAGGCTGCAGAGGGATAGTGAAAAACTGCATTAGTTTTCAGGGCTGGCACCTTCCCTGTGGGAGAAGGAGCCGTAAGTTTGCCTTTTCAGAAAAAAGCTTCTGCCGAGAGCGAGCACCGTGACATGCTGAGTCTCTGGGAAAGCAGAGATCCCCAAAGCTGTTGTGCCTGTGGATAGGCTGCAGAGGGATAGTGAAAAACTGCATTAGTTTTCAGGGCTAGCACCTTCCCTGAGGGAGAAGGAGCCGAAAGTTTTCTTTTTCAGAAAAAAGCTTCTGCCGAGAGCGAGCACCGTGACATGCTGAGTCTCTGGGAAAGCAGAGATCCCCAAAGCTGTTGTGCCTGTGGATAGGCTGCAGGGGGATAGTGAAAAACTGCATTAGTTTTCAGGGCTGGCACCTTCCCTGTGGGAGAAGGAGCCGTAAGTTTGCCTTTTCAGAAAAAAGCTTCTGCCGAGAGCGAGCACCGTGACATGCTGAGTCTCTGGGAAAGCAGAGATCCCCAAAGCTGTTGTGCCTGTGGATAGGCTGCAGAGGGATAGTGAAAAACTGCATTAGTTTTCAGGGCTGGCACCTTCCCTGTGGGAGAAGGAGCCGTAAGTTTGCCTTTTCAGAAAAAAGCTTCTGCCGAGAGCGAGCACCGTGACATGCTGAGTCTCTGGGAAAGCAGAGATCCCCAAAGCTGTTGTGCCTGTGGATAGGCTGCAGAGGGATAGTGAAAAACTGCATTAGTTTTCAGGGCTGGCACCTTCCCTGTGGGAGAAGGAGCCGTAAGTTTGCCTTTTCAGAAAAAAGCTTCTGCCGAGAGCGAGCACCGTGACATGCTGAGTCTCTGGGAAAGCAGAGATCCCAAAAGCTGTTGTGCCTGTGGATAGGCTGCAGGGGGATAGTGAAAAACTGCATTAGTTTTCAGGGCTGGCACCTTCCCTGTGGGAGAAGGAGCCGTAAGTTTGCCTTTTCAGAAAAAAGCTTCTGCCGAGAGCGAGCACCGTGACATGCTGAGTCTCTGGGAAAGCAGAGATCCCCAAAGCTGTTGTGCCTGTGGATAGGCTGCAGAGGGATAGTGAATACCAGCAAGATCTTTCAGGGCTAGCACCTTCCTTGTGGGAGAAGGAGCCACACTTTTGCCTTCTCAGAAAAAGCTTCTGCCGAGAACGAGCACCGTGACATGCTGAGTCTCTGGGAAAGCAGAGATCCCCAAAGCTGTTGTGCCTGTGGATAGGCTGCAGAGGGATAGTGAAAAACTGCATTAGTTTTCAGGGCTGGCACCTTCCCTGTGGGAGAAGGAGCCGTAAGTTTGCCTTTTCAGAAAAAAGCTTCTGCCGAGAACGAGCACCGTGACATGCTGAGTCTCTGGGTTAGCAGAGATCCCCAGTGCTGCTGCGGCTAAAGGATCCCCAGTGCTGTTGTGCCTGTGGATAGGCTGCAGGTGGCGGTGAAGACCACAAAATCTTTCAGGCCTGGCACTTGCCTTGCTGGAGAAGGAGCCTGACGTTTGCCTTTTCAGAAAAAAGCTTCTGCCGAGAGCGAGCACCGTGGGATGCTGAGTCTCTGGGAAAGCAGAGATCCCCAGTGCTGTTGTGCCTGTGGATAGGCTGCAGAGGGATAGTGAATACCAGCAAGATCTTTCAGGGCTAGCACCTTCCTTGTGGGAGAAGGAGCCAGACGTTTGCCTTCTCAGAAAAAGCTTCTGCCGAGAACCAGCACCGTGACATGCTGAGTCTCTGGGAAAGCAGAGATCCCCAGTGCTGTTGCGGCTAAAGATAGGCTGCAGAGGGATAGTGAATACCAGCAAGATCTTTCAGGGCTGGCACCTTCCTTGTTGGAGAAGGAGCCGTAAGTTTGCCTTTTCAGAAAAATGCTCTGGCGAGAGTGAGCACCGTGACATGCTGAGTCTCTGGGAAAGCAGAGATCCCAAAAGCTGTTGTGCCTGTGGATAGGCTGCAGGAGGATAGTGAAGAGCTGCATTAGCTTTTAGGCCTGGCACCTTCGTTGTGGGAGAAGGAGCCGAAAGTTTTCTTTTTCAGAAAAAAGCTTCTGCCGAGAGCGAGCACCGTGACATGCTGAGTCTCTGGGAAAGCAGAGATCCCCAAAGCTGTTGTGCCTGTGGATAGGCTGCAGAGGGATAGTGAATACCAGCAAGATCTTTCAGGGCTAGCACCTTCCTTGTGGGAGAAGGAGCCAGACGTTTGCCTTCTCAGAAAAAGCTTCTGCCGAGAGCGAGCACCGTGACATGCTGAGTCTCTGGGAAAGCAGAGATCCCCAAAGCTGTTGTGCCTGTGGATAGGCTGCAGGGGGATAGTGAAAAACTGCATTAGTTTTCAGGGCTGGCACCTTCCCTGTGGGAGAAGGAGCCGTAAGTTTGCCTTTTCAGAAAAAAGCTTCTGCCGAGAGCGAGCACCGTGACATGCTGAGTCTCTGGGAAAGCAGAGATCCCCAAAGCTGTTGTGCCTGTGGATAGGCTGCAGAGGGATAGTGAATACCAGCAAGATCTTTCAGGGCTAGCACCTTCCTTGTGGGAGAAGGAGCCACACTTTTGCCTTCTCAGAAAAAGCTTCTGCCGAGAACGAGCACCGTGACATGCTGAGTCTCTGGGAAAGCAGAGAACCCCAAAGCTGTTGTGCCTGTGGATAGGCTGCAGGGGGATAGTGAAAAACTGCATTAGTTTTCAGGGCTGGCACCTTCCCTGTGGGAGAAGGAGCCGTAAGTTTGCCTTTTCAGAAAAAAGCTTCTGCCGAGAGCGAGCACCGTGACATGCTGAGTCTCTGGGAAAGCAGAGATCCCCAAAGCTGTTGTGCCTGTGGATAGGCTGCAGAGGGATAGTGAATACCAGCAAGATCTTTCAGGGCTAGCACCTTCCTTGTGGGAGAAGGAGCCACACTTTTGCCTTCTCAGAAAAAGCTTCTGCCGAGAACGAGCACCGTGACATGCTGAGTCTCTGGGAAAGCAGAGATCCCCAAAGCTGTTGTGCCTGTGGATAGGCTGCAGAGGGATAGTGAAAAACTGCATTAGTTTTCAGGGCTGGCACCTTCCCTGTGGGAGAAGGAGCCGTAAGTTTGCCTTTTCAGAAAAAAGCTTCTGCCGAGAGCGAGCACCGTGACATGCTGAGTCTCTGGGAAAGCAGAGATCCCAAAAGCTGTTGTGCCTGTGGATAGGCTGCAGAGGGATAGTGAATACCAGCAAGATCTTTCAGGGCTAGCACCTTCCTTGTGGGAGAAGGAGCCACACTTTTGCCTTCTCAGAAAAAGCTTTTGCCGAGAGCGAGCACCGTGACATGCTGAGTCTCTGGGAAAGCAGAGATCCCAAAAGCTGTTGTGCCTGTGGATAGGCTGCAGAGGGATAGTGTAAAACTGCATTAGTTTTCAGGGCTGGCACCTTCCCTGTGGGAGAAGGAGCCGTAAGTTTGCCTTTTCAGAAAAAAGCTTCTGCCGAGAGCGAGCACCGTGACATGCTGAGTCTCTGGGAAAGCAGAGATCCCAAAAGCTGTTGTGCCTGTGGATAGGCTGCAGAGGGATAGTGAAAAACTGCATTAGTTTTCAGGGCTGGCACCTTCCCTGTGGGAGAAGGAGCCGTAAGTTTGCCTTTTCAGAAAAAAGCTTCTGCCGAGAGCGAGCACCGTGACATGCTGAGTCTCTGGGAAAGCAGAGATCCCCAAAGCTGTTGTGCCTGTGGATAGGCTGCAGAGGGATAGTGAAAAACTGCATTAGTTTTCAGGGCTAGCACCTTCCCTGAGGGAGAAGGAGCCGAAAGTTTTCTTTTTCAGAAAAAAGCTTCTGCCGAGAGCGAGCACCGTGACATGCTGAGTCTCTGGGAAAGCAGAGATCCCCAAAGCTGTTGTGCCTGTGGATAGGCTGCAGGGGGATAGTGAAAAACTGCATTAGTTTTCAGGGCTGGCACCTTCCCTGTGGGAGAAGGAGCCGTAAGTTTGCCTTTTCAGAAAAAAGCTTCTGCCGAGAGCGAGCACCGTGACATGCTGAGTCTCTGGGAAAGCAGAGATCCCCAAAGCTGTTGTGCCTGTGGATAGGCTGCAGAGGGATAGTGAAAAACTGCATTAGTTTTCAGGGCTGGCACCTTCCCTGTGGGAGAAGGAGCCGTAAGTTTGCCTTTTCAGAAAAAAGCTTCTGCCGAGAGCGAGCACCGTGACATGCTGAGTCTCTGGGAAAGCAGAGATCCCCAAAGCTGTTGTGCCTGTGGATAGGCTGCAGAGGGATAGTGAAAAACTGCATTAGTTTTCAGGGCTGGCACCTTCCCTGTGGGAGAAGGAGCCGTAAGTTTGCCTTTTCAGAAAAAAGCTTCTGCCGAGAGCGAGCACCGTGACATGCTGAGTCTCTGGGAAAGCAGAGATCCCAAAAGCTGTTGTGCCTGTGGATAGGCTGCAGGGGGATAGTGAAAAACTGCATTAGTTTTCAGGGCTGGCACCTTCCCTGTGGGAGAAGGAGCCGTAAGTTTGCCTTTTCAGAAAAAAGCTTCTGCCGAGAGCGAGCACCGTGACATGCTGAGTCTCTGGGAAAGCAGAGATCCCCAAAGCTGTTGTGCCTGTGGATAGGCTGCAGAGGGATAGTGAATACCAGCAAGATCTTTCAGGGCTAGCACCTTCCTTGTGGGAGAAGGAGCCACACTTTTGCCTTCTCAGAAAAAGCTTCTGCCGAGAACGAGCACCGTGACATGCTGAGTCTCTGGGAAAGCAGAGATCCCCAAAGCTGTTGTGCCTGTGGATAGGCTGCAGAGGGATAGTGAAAAACTGCATTAGTTTTCAGGGCTGGCACCTTCCCTGTGGGAGAAGGAGCCGTAAGTTTGCCTTTTCAGAAAAAAGCTTCTGCCGAGAACGAGCACCGTGACATGCTGAGTCTCTGGGATAGCAGAGATCCCCAGTGCTGCTGCGGCTAAAGGATCCCCAGTGCTGTTGTGCCTGTGGATAGGCTGCAGAGGGATAGTGAATACCAGCAAGATCTTTCAGGGCTAGCACCTTCCTTGTGGGAGAAGGAGCCAGACGTTTGCCTTCTCAGAAAAAGCTTCTGCCGAGAACCAGCACCGTGACATGCTGAGTCTCTGGGAAAGCAGAGATCCCCAGTGCTGTTGCGGCTAAAGATAGGCTGCAGAGGGATAGTGAATACCAGCAAGATCTTTCAGGGCTGGCACCTTCCTTGTTGGAGAAGGAGCCGTAAGTTTGCCTTTTCAGAAAAATGCTCTGGCGAGAGTGAGCACCGTGACATGCTGAGTCTCTGGGAAAGCAGAGATCCCAAAAGCTGTTGTGCCTGTGGATAGGCTGCAGGAGGATAGTGAAGAGCTGCATTAGCTTTTAGGCCTGGCACCTTCGTTGTGGGAGAAGGAGCCGAAAGTTTTCTTTTTCAGAAAAAAGCTTCTGCCGAGAGCGAGCACCGTGACATGCTGAGTCTCTGGGAAAGCAGAGATCCCCAAAGCTGTTGTGCCTGTGGATAGGCTGCAGAGGGATAGTGAATACCAGCAAGATCTTTCAGGGCTAGCACCTTCCTTGTGGGAGAAGGAGCCAGACGTTTGCCTTCTCAGAAAAAGCTTCTGCCGAGAGCGAGCACCGTGACATGCTGAGTCTCTGGGAAAGCAGAGATCCCCAAAGCTGTTGTGCCTGTGGATAGGCTGCAGGGGGATAGTGAAAAACTGCATTAGTTTTCAGGGCTGGCACCTTCCCTGTGGGAGAAGGAGCCGTAAGTTTGCCTTTTCAGAAAAAAGCTTCTGCCGAGAGCGAGCACCGTGACATGCTGAGTCTCTGGGAAAGCAGAGATCCCCAAAGCTGTTGTGCCTGTGGATAGGCTGCAGAGGGATAGTGAATACCAGCAAGATCTTTCAGGGCTAGCACCTTCCTTGTGGGAGAAGGAGCCACACTTTTGCCTTCTCAGAAAAAGCTTCTGCCGAGAACGAGCACCGTGACATGCTGAGTCTCTGGGAAAGCAGAGAACCCCAAAGCTGTTGTGCCTGTGGATAGGCTGCAGGGGGATAGTGAAAAACTGCATTAGTTTTCAGGGCTGGCACCTTCCCTGTGGGAGAAGGAGCCGTAAGTTTGCCTTTTCAGAAAAAAGCTTCTGCCGAGAGCGAGCACCGTGACATGCTGAGTCTCTGGGAAAGCAGAGATCCCCAAAGCTGTTGTGCCTGTGGATAGGCTGCAGAGGGATAGTGAATACCAGCAAGATCTTTCAGGGCTAGCACCTTCCTTGTGGGAGAAGGAGCCACACTTTTGCCTTCTCAGAAAAAGCTTCTGCCGAGAACGAGCACCGTGACATGCTGAGTCTCTGGGAAAGCAGAGATCCCCAAAGCTGTTGTGCCTGTGGATAGGCTGCAGAGGGATAGTGAAAAACTGCATTAGTTTTCAGGGCTGGCACCTTCCCTGTGGGAGAAGGAGCCGTAAGTTTGCCTTTTCAGAAAAAAGCTTCTGCCGAGAGCGAGCACCGTGACATGCTGAGTCTCTGGGAAAGCAGACATCCCAAAAGCTGTTGTGCCTGTGGATAGGCTGCAGAGGGATAGTGAATACCAGCAAGATCTTTCAGGGCTAGCACCTTCCTTGTGGGAGAAGGAGCCACACTTTTGCCTTCTCAGAAAAAGCTTTTGCCGAGAGCGAGCACCGTGACATGCTGAGTCTCTGGGAAAGCAGAGATCCCAAAAGCTGTTGTGCCTGTGGATAGGCTGCAGAGGGATAGTGAAAAACTGCATTAGTTTTCAGGGCTGGCACCTTCCCTGTGGGAGAAGGAGCCGTAAGTTTGCCTTTTAAGAAAAAAGCTTCTGCCGAGAGCGAGCACCGTGACATGCTGAGTCTCTGGGAAAGCAGAGATCCCCAAAGCTGTTGTGCCTGTGGATAGGCTGCAGAGGGATAGTGAAAAACTGCATTAGTTTTCAGGGCTGGCACCTTCCCTGTGGGAGAAGGAGCCGTAAGTTTGCCTTTTCAGAAAAAAGCTTCTGCCGAGAGCGAGCACCGTGACATGCTGAGTCTCTGGGAAAGCAGAGATCCCCAAAGCTGTTGTGCCTGTGGATAGGCTGCAGAGGGATAGTGAATACCAGCAAGATCTTTCAGGGCTAGCACCTTCCTTGTGGGAGAAGGAGCCACACTTTTGCCTTCTCAGAAAAAGCTTCTGCCGAGAACGAGCACCGTGACATGCTGAGTCTCTGGGAAAGCAGAGATCCCCAAAGCTGTTGTGCCTGTGGATAGGCTGCAGGGGGATAGTGAAAAACTGCATTAGTTTTCAGGGCTGGCACCTTCCCTGTGGGAGAAGGAGCCGTAAGTTTGCCTTTTCAGAAAAAAGCTTCTGCCGAGAGCGAGCACCGTGACATGCTGAGTCTCTGGGAAAGCAGAGATCCCAAAAGCTGTTGTGCCTGTGGATAGGCTGCAGAGGGATAGTGAATACCAGCAAGATCTTTCAGGGCTAGCACCTTCCTTGTGGGAGAAGGAGCCACACTTTTGCCTTTTCAGAAAAAGCTTTTGCCGAGAGCGAGCACCGTGACATGCTGAGTCTCTGGGAAAGCAGAGATCCCCAAAGCTGTTGTGCCTGTGGATAGGCTGCAGAGGGATAGTGAATACCAGCAAGATCTTTCAGGGCTAGCACCTTCCTTGTGGGAGAAGGAGCCACACTTTTGCCTTCTCAGAAAAAGCTTCTGCCGAGAACGAGCACCGTGACATGCTGAGTCTCTGGGAAAGCAGAGATCCCCAAAGCTGTTGTGCCTGTGGATAGGCTGCAGGGGGATAGTGAAAAACTGCATTAGTTTTCAGGGCTGGCACCTTCCCTGTGGGAGAAGGAGCCGTAAGTTTGCCTTTTCAGAAAAAAGCTTCTGCCGAGAGCGAGCACCGTGACATGCTGAGTCTCTGGGAAAGCAGAGATCCCAAAAGCTGTTGTGCCTGTGGATAGGCTGCAGAGGGATAGTGAAAAACTGCATTAGTTTTCAGGGCTGGCACCTTCCCTGTGGGAGAAGGAGCCGTAAGTTTGCCTTTTCAGAAAAAAGCTTCTGCCGAGAGCGAGCACCGTGACATGCTGAGTCTCTGGGAAAGCAGAGATCCCAAAAGCTGTTGTGCCTGTGGATAGGCTGCAGAGGGATAGTGAATACCAGCAAGATCTTTCAGGGCTAGCACCTTCCTTGTGGGAGAAGGAGCCACACTTTTGCCTTCTCAGAAAAAGCTTTTGCCGAGAGCGAGCACCGTGACATGCTGAGTCTCTGGGAAAGCAGAGATCCCCAAAGCTGTTGTGCCTGTGGATAGGCTGCAGAGGGATAGTGAAAAACTGCATTAGTTTTCAGGGCTGGCACCTTCCCTGTGGGAGAAGGAGCCGTAAGTTTGCCTTTTCAGAAAAAAGCTTCTGCCGAGAGCGAGCACCGTGACATGCTGAGTCTCTGGGAAAGCAGAGATCCCCAAAGCTGTTGTGCCTGTGGATAGGCTGCAGAGGGATAGTGAAAAACTGCATTAGTTTTCAGGGCTGGCACCTTCCCTGTGGGAGAAGGAGCCCTAAGTTTGCCTTTTCAGAAAAAAGCTTCTGCCGAGAGCGAGCACCGTGACATGCTGAGTCTCTGGGAAAGCAGAGATCCCCAAAGCTGTTGTGCCTGTGGATAGGCTGCAGAGGGATAGTGAATACCAGCAAGATCTTTCAGGGCTAGCACCTTCCTTGTGGGAGAAGGAGCCACACTTTTGCCTTCTCAGAAAAAGCTTCTGCCGAGAACGAGCACCGTGACATGCTGAGTCTCTGGGAAAGCAGAGATCCCCAAAGCTGTTGTGCCTGTGGATAGGCTGCAGAGGGATAGTGAAAAACTGCATTAGTTTTCAGGGCTGGCACCTTCCCTGTGGGAGAAGGAGCCGTAAGTTTGCCTTTTCAGAAAAAAGCTTCTGCCGAGAACGAGCACCGTGACATGCTGAGTCTCTGGGATAGCAGAGATCCCCAGTGCTGCTGCGGCTAAAGGATCCCCAGTGCTGTTGTGCCTGTGGATAGGCTGCAGGTGGCGGTGAAGACCACAAAATCTTTCAGGCCTGGCACTTGCCTTGCTGGAGAAGGAGCCTGACGTTTGCCTTTTCAGAAAAAAGCTTCTGCCGAGAGCGAGCACCGTGGGATGCTGAGTCTCTGGGAAAGCAGAGATCCCCAGTGCTGTTGTGCCTGTGGATAGGCTGCAGAGGGATAGTGAATACCAGCAAGATCTTTCAGGGCTAGCACCTTCCTTGTGGGAGAAGGAGCCAGACGTTTGCCTTCTCAGAAAAAGCTTCTGCCGAGAACCAGCACCGTGACATGCTGAGTCTCTGGGAAAGCAGAGATCCCCAGTGCTGTTGCGGCTAAAGATAGGCTGCAGAGGGATAGTGAATACCAGCAAGATCTTTCAGGGCTGGCACCTTCCTTGTTGGAGAAGGAGCCGTAAGTTTGCCTTTTCAGAAAAATGCTCTGGCGAGAGTGAGCACCGTGACATGCTGAGTCTCTGGGAAAGCAGAGATCCCAAAAGCTGTTGTGCCTGTGGATAGGCTGCAGGAGGATAGTGAAGAGCTGCATTAGCTTTTAGGCCTGGCACCTTCGTTGTGGGAGAAGGAGCCGAAAGTTTTCTTTTTCAGAAAAAAGCTTCTGCCGAGAGCGAGCACCGTGACATGCTGAGTCTCTGGGAAAGCAGAGATCCCCAAAGCTGTTGTGCCTGTGGATAGGCTGCAGAGGGATAGTGAATACCAGCAAGATCTTTCAGGGCTAGCACCTTCCTTGTGGGAGAAGGAGCCAGACGTTTGCCTTCTCAGAAAAAGCTTCTGCCGAGAGCGAGCACCGTGACATGCTGAGTCTCTGGGAAAGCAGAGATCCCCAAAGCTGTTGTGCCTGTGGATAGGCTGCAGGGGGATAGTGAAAAACTGCATTAGTTTTCAGGGCTGGCACCTTCCCTGTGGGAGAAGGAGCCGTAAGTTTGCCTTTTCAGAAAAAAGCTTCTGCCGAGAGCGAGCACCGTGACATGCTGAGTCTCTGGGAAAGCAGAGATCCCCAAAGCTGTTGTGCCTGTGGATAGGCTGCAGAGGGATAGTGAATACCAGCAAGATCTTTCAGGGCTAGCACCTTCCTTGTGGGAGAAGGAGCCACACTTTTGCCTTCTCAGAAAAAGCTTCTGCCGAGAACGAGCACCGTGACATGCTGAGTCTCTGGGAAAGCAGAGAACCCCAAAGCTGTTGTGCCTGTGGATAGGCTGCAGGGGGATAGTGAAAAACTGCATTAGTTTTCAGGGCTGGCACCTTCCCTGTGGGAGAAGGAGCCGTAAGTTTGCCTTTTCAGAAAAAAGCTTCTGCCGAGAGCGAGCACCGTGACATGCTGAGTCTCTGGGAAAGCAGAGATCCCCAAAGCTGTTGTGCCTGTGGATAGGCTGCAGAGGGATAGTGAATACCAGCAAGATCTTTCAGGGCTAGCACCTTCCTTGTGGGAGAAGGAGCCACACTTTTGCCTTCTCAGAAAAAGCTTCTGCCGAGAACGAGCACCGTGACATGCTGAGTCTCTGGGAAAGCAGAGATCCCCAAAGCTGTTGTGCCTGTGGATAGGCTGCAGAGGGATAGTGAAAAACTGCATTAGTTTTCAGGGCTGGCACCTTCCCTGTGGGAGAAGGAGCCGTAAGTTTGCCTTTTCAGAAAAAAGCTTCTGCCGAGAGCGAGCACCGTGACATGCTGAGTCTCTGGGAAAGCAGAGATCCCCAAAGCTGTTGTGCCTGTGGATAGGCTGCAGAGGGATAGTGAAAAACTGCATTAGTTTTCAGGGCTGGCACCTTCCCTGTGGGAGAAGGAGCCGTAAGTTTGCCTTTTCAGAAAAAAGCTTCTGCCGAGAGCGAGCACCGTGACATGCTGAGTCTCTGGGAAAGCAGAGATCCCCAAAGCTGTTGTGCCTGTGGATAGGCTGCAGAGGGATAGTGAATACCAGCAAGATCTTTCAGGGCTAGCACCTTCCTTGTGGGAGAAGGAGCCACACTTTTGCCTTCTCAGAAAAAGCTTCTGCCGAGAACGAGCACCGTGACATGCTGAGTCTCTGGGAAAGCAGAGATCCCCAAAGCTGTTGTGCCTGTGGATAGGCTGCAGGAGGATAGTGAAAAACTGCATTAGTTTTCAGGGCTGGCACCTTCCCTGTGGGAGAAGGAGCCGTAAGTTTGCCTTTTCAGAAAAAAGCTTCTGCCGAGAGCGAGCACCGTGACATGCTGAGTCTCTGGGAAAGCAGAGATCCCCAAAGCTGTTGTGCCTGTGGATAGGCTGCAGAGGGATAGTGAATACCAGCAAGATCTTTCAGGGCTAGCACCTTCCTTGTGGGAGAAGGAGCCACACTTTTGCCTTTTCAGAAAAAGCTTTTGCCGAGAGCGAGCACCATGACATGCTGAGTCTCTGGGAAAGCAGAGATCCCCAAAGCTGTTGTGCCTGTGGATAGGCTGCAGAGGGATAGTGAATACCAGCAAGATCTTTCAGGGCTAGCACCTTCCTTGTGGGAGAAGGAGCCACACTTTTGCCTTCTCAGAAAAAGCTTTTGCCGAGAGCGAGCACCGTGACATGCTGAGTCTCTGGGAAAGCAGAGATCCCCAAAGCTGTTGTGCCTGTGGATAGGCTGCAGAGGGATAGTGAAAAACTGCATTAGTTTTCAGGGCTGGCACCTTCCCTGTGGGAGAAGGAGCCGTAAGTTTGCCTTTTCAGAAAAAAGCTTCTGCCGAGAGCGAGCACCGTGACATGCTGAGTCTCTGGGAAAGCAGAGATCCCCAAAGCTGTTGTGCCTGTGGATAGGCTGCAGAGGGATAGTGAAAAACTGCATTAGTTTTCAGGGCTGGCACCTTCCCTGTGGGAGAAGGAGCCCTAAGTTTGCCTTTTCAGAAAAAAGCTTCTGCCGAGAGCGAGCACCGTGACATGCTGAGTCTCTGGGAAAGCAGAGATCCCAAAAGCTGTTGTGCCTGTGGATAGGCTGCAGGGGGATAGTGAAAAACTGCATTAGTTTTCAGGGCTAGCACCTTCCCTGAGGGAGAAGGAGCCGAAAGTTTTCTTTTTCAGAAAAAAGCTTCTGCCGAGAGCGAGCACCGTGACATGCTGAGTCTCTGGGAAAGCAGAGATCCCCAAAGCTGTTGTGCCTGTGGATAGGCTGCAGAGGGATAGTGAAAAACTGCATTAGTTTTCAGGGCTGGCACCTTCCCTGTGGGAGAAGGAGCCGTAAGTTTGCCTTTTCAGAAAAAAGCTTCTGCCGAGAGCGAGCACCGTGACATGCTGAGTCTCTGGGAAAGCAGAGATCCCCAAAGCTGTTGTGCCTGTGGATAGGCTGCAGAGGGATAGTGAAAAACTGCATTAGTTTTCAGGGCTGGCACCTTCCCTGTGGGAGAAGGAGCCGTAAGTTTGCCTTTTCAGAAAAAAGCTTCTGCCGAGAGCGAGCACCGTGACATGCTGAGTCTCTGGGAAAGCAGAGATCCCCAAAGCTGTTGTGCCTGTGGATAGGCTGCAGAGGGATAGTGAAAAACTGCATTAGTTTTCAGGGCTGGCACCTTCCCTGTGGGAGAAGGAGCCGTAAGTTTGCCTTTTCAGAAAAAAGCTTCTGCCGAGAGCGAGCACCGTGACATGCTGAGTCTCTGGGAAAGCAGAGATCCCCAAAGCTGTTGTGCCTGTGGATAGGCTGCAGAGGGATAGTGAAAAACTGCATTAGTTTTCAGGGCTGGCACCTTCCCTGTGGGAGAAGGAGCCGTAAGTTTGCCTTTTCAGAAAAAAGCTTCTGCCGAGAGCGAGCACCGTGACATGCTGAGTCTCTGGGAAAGCAGAGATCCCAAAAGCTGTTGTGCCTGTGGATAGGCTGCAGAGGGATAGTGAATACCAGCAAGATCTTTCAGGGCTAACACCTTCCTTGTGGGAGAAGGAGCCACACTTTTGCCTTCTCAGAAAAAGCTTCTGCCGAGAACGAGCACCGTGACATGCTGAGTCTCTGGGAAAGCAGAGATCCCAAAAGCTGTTGTGCCTGTGGATAGGCTGCAGGGGGATAGTGAAAAACTGCATTAGTTTTCAGGGCTGGCACCTTCCCTGTGGGAGAAGGAGCCGTAAGTTTGCCTTTTCAGAAAAAAGCTTCTGCCGAGAGCGAGCACCGTGACATGCTGAGTCTCTGGAAAGCAGAGATCCCCAAAGCTGTTGTGCCTGTGGATAGGCTGCAGAGGGATAGTGAAAAACTGCATTAGTTTTCAGGGGCTGGCACCTTCCCTGTGGGAGAAGGAGCCGTAAGTTTGCCTTTTCAGAAAAAAGCTTCTGCCGAGAACGAGCACCGTGACATGCTGAGTCTCTGGGATAGCAGAGATCCCCAGTGCTGCTGCGGCTAAAGGATCCCCAGTGCTGTTGTGCCTGTGGATAGGCTGCAGGTGGCGGTGAAGACCACAAAATCTTTCAGCCTGGCACTTGCCTTGCTGGAGAAGGAGCCTGACGTTTGCCTTTTCAGAAAAAAGCTTCTGCCGAGAGCGAGCACCGTGGGATGCTGAGTCTCTGGGAAAGCAGAGATCCCCAGTGCTGTTGTGCCTGTGGATAGGCTGCAGAGGGATAGTGAATACCAGCAAGATCTTTCAGGCTAGCACCTTCCTTGTGGGAGAAGGAGCCAGACGTTTGCCTTCTCAGAAAAAGCTTCTGCCGAGAACCAGCACCGTGACATGCTGAGTCTCTGGGAAAGCAGAGATCCCCAGTGCTGTTGCGGCTAAAGATAGGCTGCAGAGGGATAGTGAATACCAGCAAGATCTTTCAGGGCTGGCACCTTCCTTGTTGGAGAAGGAGCCGTAAGTTTGCCTTTTCAGAAAAATGCTCTGGCGAGAGTGAGCACCGTGACATGCTGAGTCTCTGGGAAAGCAGAGATCCCAAAAGCTGTTGTGCCTGTGGATAGGCTGCAGGAGGATAGTGAAGAGCTGCATTAGCTTTTAGGCCTGGCACCTTCGTTGTGGGAGAAGGAGCCGAAAGTTTTCTTTTTCAGAAAAAAGCTTCTGCCGAGAGCGAGCACCGTGACATGCTGAGTCTCTGGGAAAGCAGAGATCCCCAAAGCTGTTGTGCCTGTGGATAGGCTGCAGAGGGATAGTGAATACCAGCAAGATCTTTCAGGGCTAGCACCTTCCTTGTGGGAGAAGGAGCCAGACGTTTGCCTTCTCAGAAAAAGCTTCTGCCGAGAGCGAGCACCGTGACATGCTGAGTCTCTGGGAAAGCAGAGATCCCCAAAGCTGTTGTGCCTGTGGATAGGCTGCAGGGGGATAGTGAAAAACTGCATTAGTTTTCAGGGCTGGCACCTTCCCTGTGGGAGAAGGAGCCGTAAGTTTGCCTTTCAGAAAAAAGCTTCTGCCGAGAGCGAGCACCGTGACATGCTGAGTCTCTGGGAAAGCAGAGATCCCCAAAGCTGTTGTGCCTGTGGATAGGCTGCAGAGGGATAGTGAATACCAGCAAGATCTTTCAGGGCTAGCACCTTCCTTGTGGGAGAAGGAGCCACACTTTTGCCTTCTCAGAAAAAGCTTCTGCCGAGAACGAGCACCGTGACATGCTGAGTCTCTGGGAAAGCAGAGAACCCCAAAGCTGTTGTGCCTGTGGATAGGCTGCAGGGGGATAGTGAAAAACTGCATTAGTTTTCAGGGCTGGCACCTTCCCTGTGGGAGAAGGAGCCGTAAGTTTGCCTTTTCAGTAAAAAGCTTCTGCCGAGAGCGAGCACCGTGACATGCTGAGTCTCTGGGAAAGCAGAGATCCCCAAAGCTGTTGTGCCTGTGGATAGGCTGCAGAGGGATAGTGAATACCAGCAAGATCTTTCAGGGCTAGCACCTTCCTTGTGGGAGAAGGAGCCACACTTTTGCCTTCTCAGAAAAAGCTTCTGCCGAGAACGAGCACCGTGACATGCTGAGTCTCTGGAAAGCAGAGATCCCCAAAGCTGTTGTGCCTGTGGATAGGCTGCAGAGGGATAGTGAAAAACTGCATTAGTTTTCAGGGCTGGCACCTTCCCTGTGGGAGAAGGAGCCGTAAGTTTGCCTTTTCAGAAAAAAGCTTCTGCCGAGAGCGAGCACCGTGACATGCTGAGTCTCTGGGAAAGCAGACATCCCAAAAGCTGTTGTGCCTGTGGATAGGCTGCAGAGGGATAGTGAATACCAGCAAGATCTTTCAGGGCTAGCACCTTCCTTGTGGGAGAAGGAGCCACACTTTTGCCTTCTCAGAAAAAGCTTTTGCCGAGAGCGAGCACCGTGACATGCTGAGTCTCTGGGAAAGCAGAGATCCCCAAAGCTGTTGTGCCTGTTGGATAGGCTGCAGAGGGATAGTGAAAAACTGCATTAGTTTCAGGGCTGGCACCTTCCCTGTGGGAGAAGGAGCCGTAAGTTTGCCTTTTCAGAAAAAAGCTTCTGCCGAGAGCGAGCACCGTGACATGCTGAGTCTCTGGGAAAGCAGAGATCCCCAAAGCTGTTGTGCCTGTGGATAGGCTGCAGAGGGATAGTGAAAAACTGCATTAGTTTTCAGGGCTGGCACCTTCCCTGTGGGAGAAGGAGCCGTAAGTTTGCCTTTTCAGAAAAAAGCTTCTGCCGAGAGCGAGCACCGTGACATGCTGAGTCTCTGGGAAAGCAGAGATCCCAAAAGCTGTTGTGCCTGTGGATAGGCTGCAGAGGGATAGTGAATACCAGCAAGATCTTTCAGGGCTAGCACCTTCCTTGTGGGAGAAGGAGCCACACTTTTGCCTTCTCAGAAAAAGCTTCTGCCGAGAACGAGCACCGTGACATGCTGAGTCTCTGGGAAAGCAGAGATCCCCAAAGCTGTTGTGCCTGTGGATAGGCTGCAGGGGGATAGTGAAAAACTGCATTAGTTTTCAGGGCTGGGCACCTTCCCTGTGGGAGAAGGAGCCGTAAGTTTGCCTTTTCAGAAAAAAGCTTCTGCCGAGAGCGAGCACCGTGACATGCTGAGTCCTCTGGGAAAGCAGAGATCCCAAAAGCTGTTGTGCCTGTGGATAGGCTGCAGAGGGATAGTGAATACCAGCAAGATCTTTCAGGGCTAGCACCTTCCTTGTGGGAGAAGGAGCCACACTTTTGCCTTTTCAGAAAAAGCTTTTGCCGAGAGCGAGCACCGTGACATGCTGAGTCTCTGGGAAAGCAGAGATCCCCAAAGCTGTTGTGCCTGTGGATAGGCTGCAGAGGGATAGTGAATACCAGCAAGATCTTTCAGGGCTAGCACCTTCCTTGTGGGAGAAGGAGCCACACTTTTGCTTCTCAGAAAAAGCTTCTGCCGAGAACGAGCACCGTGACATGCTGAGTCTCTGGGAAAGCAGAGATCCCAGAGCTGTTGTGCCTGTGGATAGGCTGCAGGGGGATAGTGAAAAACTGCATTAGTTTTCAGGGCTGGCACCTTCCCTGTGGGAGAAGGAGCCGTAAGTTTGCCTTTTCAGAAAAAAGCTTCTGCCGAGAGCGAGCACCGTGACATGCTGAGTCTCTGGGAAAGCAGAGATCCCAAAAGCTGTTGTGCCTGTGGATAGGCTGCAGAGGGATAGTGAATACCAGCAAGATCTTTCAGGGCTAGCACCTTCCTTGTGGGAGAAGGAGCCACACTTTTGCCTTCTCAGAAAAAGCTTTTGCCGAGAGCGAGCACCGTGACATGCTGAGTCTCTGGGAAAGCAGAGATCCCAAAAGCTGTTGTGCCTGTGGATAGGCTGCAGAGGGATAGTGAAAAACTGCATTAGTTTTCAGGGCTGGCACCTTCCCTGTGGGAGAAGGAGCCGTAAGTTTGCCTTTTCAGAAAAAAGCTTCTGCCGAGAGCGAGCACCGTGACATGCTGAGTCTCTGGGAAAGCAGAGATCCCAAAGCTGTTGTGCCTGTGGATAGGCTGCAGAGGGATAGTGAAAAACTGCATTAGTTTTCAGGGCTGGCACCTTCCCAGTGGGGAGAAGGAGCCCTAAGTTTGCCTTTTCAGAAAAAAGCTTCTGCCGAGAGCGAGCACCGTGACATGCTGAGTCTCTGGGAAAGCAGAGATCCCAAAAGCTGTTGTGCCTGTGGATAGGCTGCAGGGGGATAGTGAAAAACTGCATTAGTTTTCAGGGCTAGCACCTTCCCTGAGGGAGAAGGAGCCGAAAGTTTTCTTTTCAGAAAAAAGCTTCTGCCGAGAGCGAGCACCGTGACATGCTGAGTCTCTGGGAAAGCAGAGATCCCCAAAGCTGTTGTGCCTGTGGATAGGCTGCAGAGGGATAGTGAAAAACTGCATTAGTTTTCAGGGCTGGCACCTTCCCTGTGGGAGAAGGAGCCGTAAGTTTGCCTTTTCAGAAAAAAGCTTCTGCCGAGAGCGAGCACCGTGACATGCTGAGTCTCTGGGAAAGCAGAGATCCCCAAAGCTGTTGTGCCTGTGGATAGGCTGCAGAGGGATAGTGAAAAACTGCATTAGTTTTCAGGGCTGGCACCTTCCCTGTGGGAGAAGGAGCCGTAAGTTTGCCTTTTCAGAAAAAAGCTTCTGCCGAGAGCGAGCACCGTGACATGCTGAGTCTCTGGGAAAGCAGAGATCCCCAAAGCTGTTGTGCCTGTGGATAGGCTGCAGGGGGATAGTGAAAAACTGCATTAGTTTTCAGGGCTGGCACCTTCCCTGTGGGAGAAGGAGCCGTAAGTTTTGCCTTTTCAGAAAAAAGCTTCTGCCGAGAGCGAGCACCGTGACATGCTGAGTCTCTGGGAAAGCAGAGATCCCAAAAGCTGTTGTGCCTGTGGATAGGCTGCAGAGGGATAGTGAATACCAGCAAGATCTTTCAGGGCTAGCACCTTCCTTGTGGGAGAAGGAGCCACACTTTTGCCTTCTCAGAAAAAGCTTCTGCCGAGAACGAGCACCGTGACATGCTGAGTCTCTGGGAAAGCAGAGATCCCAAAAGCTGTTGTGCCTGTGGATAGGCTGCAGGGGGATAGTGAAAAACTGCATTAGTTTTCAGGGCTAGCACCTCCCTGAGGGAGAAGGAGCCGAAAGTTTTCTTTTTCAGAAAAAAGCTTCTGCCGAGAGCGAGCACCGTGACATGCTGAGTCTCTGGGAAAGCAGAGATCCCCAAAGCTGTTGTGCCTGTGGATAGGCTGCAGAGGGATAGTGAAAAACTGCATTAGTTTTTCAGGGCTGGCACCTTCCCTGTGGGAGAAGGAGCCGTAAGTTTGCCTTTTCAGAAAAAAGCTTCTGCCGAGAGCGAGCACCGTGACATGCTGAGTCTCTGGGAAAGCAGAGATCCCCAAAGCTGTTGTGCCTGTGGATAGGCTGCAGAGGGATAGTGAAAAACTGCATTAGTTTTCAGGGCTGGCACCTTCCCTGTGGGAGAAGGAGCCGTAAGTTTGCCTTTTCAGAAAAAAGCTTCTGCCGAGAGCGAGCACCGTGACATGCTGAGTCTCTGGGAAAGCAGAGATCCCCAAAGCTGTTGTGCCTGTGGATAGGCTGCAGAGGGATAGTGAAAAACTGCATTAGTTTTCAGGGCTGGCACCTTCCCTGTGGGAGAAGGAGCCGTAAGTTTGCCTTTTCAGAAAAAAGCTTCTGCCGAGAGCGAGCACCGTGACATGCTGAGTCTCTGGGAAAGCAGATGATCCCAAAAGCTGTTGTGCCTGTGGATAGGCTGCAGAGGGGATAGTGAAAAACTGCATTAGTTTTCAGGGCTGGCACCTTCCCTGTGGGAGAAGGAGCCGTAAGTTTGCCTTTTCAGAAAAAAGCTTCTGCCGAGAGCGAGCACCGTGACATGCTGAGTCTCTGGGAAAGCAGAGATCCCAAAAGCTGTTGTGCCTGTGGATAGCTGCAGAGGGATAGTGAATACCAGCAAGATCTTTCAGGGCTAGCACCTTCCTTGTGGGAGAAGGAGCCACACTTTTGCCTTCTCAGAAAAAGCTTCTGCCGAGAACGAGCACCGTGACATGCTGAGTCTCTGGGAAAGCAGAGATCCCAAAAGCTGTTGTGCCTGTGGATAGGCTGCAGGGGGATAGTGAAAAACTGCATTAGTTTTCAGGGCTAGCACCTTCCCTGAGGGAGAAGGAGCCGAAAGTTTTCTTTTTCAGAAAAAAGCTTCTGCCGAGAGCGAGCACCGTGACATGCTGAGTCTCTGGGAAAGCAGAGATCCCCAAAGCTGTTGTGCCTGTGGATAGGCTGCAGAGGGATAGTGAAAAAACTGCATTAGTTTTCAGGGCTGGCACCTTCCCTGTGGGAGAAGGAGCCGTAAGTTTGCCTTTTCAGAAAAAAGCTTCTGCCGAGAGCGAGCACCGTGACATGCTGAGTCTCTGGGAAAGCAGAGATCCCCAAAGCTGTTGTGCCTGTGGATAGGCTGCAGAGGGATAGTGAAAAACTGCATTAGTTTTCAGGGCTGGCACCTTCCCTGTGGGAGAAGGAGCCGTAAGTTTGCCTTTTCAGAAAAAAGCTTCTGCGAGAGCGAGCACCGTGACATGCTGAGTCTCTGGGAAAGCAGAGATCCCAAAAGCTGTTGTGCCTGTGGATAGGCTGCAGAGGGATAGTGAATACCAGCAAGATCTTTCAGGGCTAGCACCTTCCTTGTGGGAGAAGGAGCCACACTTTTGCCTTCTCAGAAAAAGCTTCTGCCGAGAACGAGCACCGTGACATGCTGAGTCTCTGGGAAAGCAGAGATCCCCAAAGCTGTTGTGCCTGTGGATAGGCTGCAGAGGGATAGTGAAAAACTGCATTAGTTTTCAGGGCTGGCACCTTCCCTGTGGGAGAAGGAGCCGTAAGTTTGCCTTTTCAGAAAAAAGCTTCTGCCGAGAGCGAGCACCGTGACATGCTGAGTCTCTGGGAAAGCAGAGATCCCCAAAGCTGTTGTGCCTGTGGATAGGCTGCAGAGGGATAGTGAATACCAGCAAGATCTTTCAGGGCTAGCACCTTCCTTGTGGGAGAAGGAGCCACACTTTTGCCTTTTCAGAAAAAGCTTTTGCCGAGAGCGAGCACCGTGACATGCTGAGTCTCTGGAAAGCAGAGATCCCCAAAGCTGTTGTGCCTGTGGATAGGCTGCAGAGGGATAGTGAATACCAGCAAGATCTTTCAGGGCTAGCACCTTCCTTGTGGGAGAAGGAGCCACACTTTTGCCTTCTCAGAAAAAGCTTTGCCGAGAGCGAGCACCGTGACATGCTGAGTCTCTGGGAAAGCAGAGATCCCCAAAGCTGTTGTGCCTGTGGATAGGCTGCAGAGGGATAGTGAAAAACTGCATTAGTTTTCAGGGCTGGCACCTTCCCTGTGGGAGAAGGAGCCGTAAGTTTGCCTTTTCAGAAAAAAGCTTCTGCCGAGAGCGAGCACCGTGACATGCTGAGTCTCTGGGAAAGCAGAGATCCCCAAAGCTGTTGTGCCTGTGGATAGGCTGCAGAGGGATAGTGAAAAACTGCATTAGTTTTCAGGGCTGGCACCTTCCCTGTGGGAGAAGGAGCCGTAAGTTTGCCTTTTCAGAAAAAAGCTTCTGCCGAGAGCGAGCACCGTGACATGCTGAGTCTCTGGGAAAGCAGAGATCCCCAAAGCTGTTGTGCCTGTGGATAGGCTGCAGGGGGATAGTGAAAAACTGCATTAGTTTTCAGGGCTGGCACCTTCCCTGTGGGAGAAGGAGCCGTAAGTTTGCCTTTTCAGAAAAAAGCTTCTGCCGAGAGCGAGCACCGTGACATGCTGAGTCTCTGGGAAAGCAGAGATCCCAAAAGCTGTTGTGCCTGTGGATAGGCTGCAGAGGGATAGTGAATACCAGCAAGATCTTTCAGGGCTAGCACCTTCCTTGTGGGAGAAGGAGCCACACTTTTGCCTTCTCAGAAAAAGCTTCTGCCGAGAACGAGCACCGTGACATGCTGAGTCTCTGGGAAAGCAGAGATCCCAAAAGCTGTTGTGCCTGTGGATAGGCTGCAGGGGGATAGTGAAAAACTGCATTAGTTTTCAGGGCTAGCACCTTCCCTGAGGGAGAAGGAGCCGAAAGTTTTCTTTTTCAGAAAAAAGCTTCTGCCGAGAGCGAGCACCGTGACATGCTGAGTCTCTGGGAAAGCAGAGATCCCCAAAGCTGTTGTGCCTGTGGATAGGCTGCAGAGGGATAGTGAAAAACTGCATTAGTTTTCAGGGCTGGCACCTTCCCTGTGGGAGAAGGAGCCGTAAGTTTGCCTTTTCAGAAAAAAGCTTCTGCCGAGAGCGAGCACCGTGACATGCTGAGTCTCTGGGAAAGCAGAGATCCCCAAAGCTGTTGTGCCTGTGGATAGGCTGCAGAGGGATAGTGAAAAACTGCATTAGTTTTCAGGGCTGGCACCTTCCCTGTGGGAGAAGGAGCCGTAAGTTTGCCTTTTCAGAAAAAAGCTTCTGCCGAGAGCGAGCACCGTGACATGCTGAGTCTCTGGGAAAGCAGAGATCCCCAAAGCTGTTGTGCCTGTGGATAGGCTGCAGAGGGATAGTGAAAAACTGCATTAGTTTTCAGGGCTGGCACCTTCCCTGTGGGAGAAGGAGCCGTAAGTTTGCCTTTTCAGAAAAAAGCTTCTGCCGAGAGCGAGCACCGTGACATGCTGAGTCTCTGGGAAAGCAGAGATCCCAAAAGCTGTTGTGCCTGTGGATAGGCTGCAGAGGGATAGTGAAAAACTGCATTAGTTTTCAGGGCTGGCACCTTCCCTGTGGGAGAAGGAGCCGTAAGTTTGCCTTTTCAGAAAAAAGCTTCTGCCGAGAGCGAGCACCGTGACATGCTGAGTCTCTGGGAAAGCAGAGATCCCAAAAGCTGTTGTGCCTGTGGATAGGCTGCAGAGGGATAGTGAATACCAGCAAGATCTTTCAGGGCTAGCACCTTCCTTGTGGGAGAAGGAGCCACACTTTTGCCTTCTCAGAAAAAGCTTCTGCCGAGAACGAGCACCGTGACATGCTGAGTCTCTGGGAAAGCAGAGATCCCAAAAGCTGTTGTGCCTGTGGATAGGCTGCAGGGGGATAGTGAAAAACTGCATTAGTTTTCAGGGCTAGCACCTTCCCTGAGGGAGAAGGAGCCGAAAGTTTTCTTTTTCAGAAAAAAGCTTCTGCGAGAGCGAGCACCGTGACATGCTGAGTCTCTGGGAAAGCAGAGATCCCCAAAAGCTGTTGTGCCTGTGGATAGGCTGCAGAGGGATAGTGAAAAACTGCATTAGTTTTCAGGGCTGGCACCTTCCCTGTGGGAGAAGGAGCCGTAAGTTTGCCTTTTCAGAAAAAAGCTTCTGCCGAGAGCGAGCACCGTGACATGCTGAGTCTCTGGGAAAGCAGAGATCCCCAAAGCTGTTGTGCCTGTGGATAGGCTGCAGAGGGATAGTGAAAAACTGCATTAGTTTTCAGGGCTGGCACCTTCCCTGTGGGAGAAGGAGCCGTAAGTTTTGCCTTTTCAGAAAAAAGCTTCTGCCGAGAGCGAGCACCGTGACATGCTGAGTCTCTGGAAAGCAGAGATCCCAAAAGCTGTTGTGCCTGTGGATAGGCTGCAGAGGGATAGTGAATACCAGCAAGATCTTTCAGGGCTAGCACCTTCCTTGTGGGAGAAGGAGCCACACTTTTGCCTTCTCAGAAAAAGCTTCTGCCGAGAACGAGCACCGTGACATGCTGAGTCTCTGGGGAAAGCAGAGATCCCCAAAGCTGTTGTGCCTGTGGATAGGCTGCAGAGGGATAGTGAAAAACTG
>NW_026060977.1:0-10000 GCF_929443795.1 Astur gentilis
GTGTGGGACAAGGAGCCGGACGTGTGACTTTTCAGAAATAGGCTCTGCTGAGGACGAGAGCCATGAGATGTTCCTCCTCTGGGCAAGCCCGGGTCCCAGATCCTGTTGTACCTGTGAATAGGCTGCAGGGGGACGGTAAAGACCAGCAACAGCTTTCAGGGCTGCCACCTTCCGTGTGGGACAAGGAGCCGGACGTGTGCCTTCTAGGAATCAGGCTCTGCAGAGGACGAGAGCCATGAGATGTTCCTCCTCTGGGCAAGCCCGGGTTCCAGATCCTGTTGTACCTGTGAATAGGCTGCAGGGGGACGGTGAAGACCAGCAACAGCTTTCAGGGCTGCAACCTTCCTTGTGGGACAAGGAACCGGACGTGTGCCTTTTCGGAATCGGGCTCTGCCGAGGAAGAGAGCCATGAGATGTTCCTCCTCTGGGCAAGCCCGCGTCGTGAATCCTGTTGTGCCTGTGAATAGACTGCAGGGGGACAGTGAAGAGAAGCAACAGCTTTCAGGGCTGCCACCTTCCGTGTGGGACAAGGAGCCGGACGAGTGCCTTTCCGGAATCAGGCTCTGCCGAGGACGAGAGCCAAGAGATGTTCCTCCTCTGGGCAAGCCCGGGTCCCAGATACTGTTGTGCCTGTGAATAGGCTGCAGGGGGACGGTGAAGACCAGCAGCATCTTTCCAGCCTGTCACCTTCCGTGTGGGACAAGGAGCCGGACGTGTGCCTTTTCGGAAAGAGACTCTGCCGAGGAAGAGAGCCATGAGATGTTCCTCCTCTGGGCAAGCCCGGGTCCTGAATCCTGTTGTGCCTTTGAATAGGCTGCCGGGGGACGGTGAAGACCAGCAACATCTTTCCGGCCTGCCACCTTCCGTGTGGGACAAGGAGCCGGACGTGTGCCTTCTCGGAAACAGGCCCTGCCGAGGACGAGAGCCATGAGATGTTCCTCCTCTGGGCAAGCCCGGGTCCCAGATCCTGTCGTACCTGTGAATAGGCTGCAGGAGGACGGTGAAGACCAGCAACAGCTTTCAGGGCTGCCACCTTCCGTGTGGGACAAGGAGCCGGACGTGTGCCTTTCCGGAATCAGGCTCTGCCGAGGACGAGAGCCATGAGATGTTCCTCCTCTGGGCAAGCCCGGGTCCCAGATCCTGTTGTGCCTGTGAATAGGCTGCAGGGGGACGGTGAAGACCAGCAACAGCTTTCAGGGCTGCCACCTTCCGTGTGGGACAAGGAGCCGGACGTGTGCCTTCTAGGAATCAGGCTCTGCCGAGGACGAGAGCCATGAGATGTTCCTCCTCTGGGCAAGCCCGGGTCCCAGATCCTGTTGTGCCTGTAAATAGGCTGCAGGGGGACGGTGAAGACCAGCAACAGCTTTCAGGGCTGCCACCTTCCGTGTGGGACAAGGAGCCGGACGAGTGCCTTTTCGGAATCAGGCTCTGCCGAAGACGATAGCCATGAGATGTTCCACCTCTGGGCAAGCCCGGGTCCCAAATCCTGTTGTGCCTGTGAATAGGCTGCAGGGGGACGGTGAGGACCAGCAACAGCTTTCAGGGCTGCCACCTTCCTTGTCGGACAAGGAGTCGGACGTGTGCCTTTTCGGGAAGAGGCTATGTCGAGGACAAGAGCCATGAGATGTTCCTCCTCTGGGCAAGCCCGGGTCCTGAATCCTGTTGTACCTGTGAATAGGCTGCAGGGGGACGGTGAAGACCAGCAACAGCTTTCAGGGCTGCCGCCTTCCGTGTGGGACAAGGAGCCGGACGAGTGCCTTTTCGGAATCAGGCTCTGCCGAAGACGAGAGCCATGAGATGTTCCACCTCTGGGCAAGCCCGGGTCCCAGATCCTGTTGTACCTGTGAATAGGCTGCAGGGGGACAGTGAAGACCAGCAACAGCTTTCAGGGCTGCCACCTTCCTTGTGGGAAAAGGAACCGGACGTGTGCCTTTTCGGAATCGGGCTCTGCCGAGGAAGAGAGCCATGAGATGTTCCTCCTCTGGGCATGCCCGGGTCCCGAATCCTGTTGTGCCTGTGAATAGGCTGCAGGGGGACGGTGAAGACCAGCAACAGCTTTCAGGGCTGCCACCTTCTGTGTGGGACAAGGATCCGGACGTGTGCCTTCTCGGAAACAGGCCCTGCCGAGGACGAGAGCCATGAGATGTTCCTCCTCTGGGCAAGCCCGGGTCCCAGATCCTGTCGTACCTGTGAATAGGCTGCACGGGGACGGTGAAGACCAGCAACAGCTTTCAGGGCTGCCACCTTCCTTCTGGGACAAGGAACCGGACGTGTGCCTTTTCGGAATCGGGCTCTGCCGAGGAAGAGAGCCATGAGATGTTCCTCCTGTGGGCATGCCCGGGTCCTGAATCCTGTCGTGCCTGTGAATAGGCTGCAGGGGGACGGTGAAGACCAGCAACAGCTTTCCGGCCTGTCACCTTCCGTGTGGGACAAGGAGCCGAACGTGTGCCTTTCCGGAATCAGGCTCTGCCGAGGAAGAGAGCCATGAGATGTTCCTCCTCTGGGCATGCTCGGGTCCTGAATCCTGTTGTGCCTGTGAATAGGCTGCAGGGGGACGGTGAAGACCAGCAACAGCTTTCAGGGCTGCCACATTCCGTGTGGGACAAGGAGCCGGACGTGTGCCTTTCCGGAATCAGGCTCTGCCGAGGACGAGAGCCATGAGATGTTCCTCCTCTGGGCAAGCCCGGGTCCCAGATCCTGTTGTGCCTGTGAATAGGCTGCAGGGGCACGGTGAAGACCAGCAACAGCTTTCAGGGCTGCCACCTTCCGTGTGGGACAAGGAGCCGGACGTGTGCCTTCTCGGAATCAGGCTCTGCCGAGGACGAGAGCCATGAGATGTTCCTCCTCTGGGCAAGCCCGGGTCCCAGATCCTGTTGTGCCTGTAAGTAGGCTGCAGGGGGACGGTGAAGACCAGCAACAGCTTTCAGGGCTGCCACCTTCCGTGTGGGACAAGGAGCCGGACGTGTGCCTTTTCGGAATCAGGCTCTGCCGAAGACGAGAGCCATGAGATGTTCCACCTCTGGTCAAGCCCGGGTCCTGAATCCTGTTGTGCCTGTGAATAGGCTGCAGGGGGACGGTGAAGACCAGCAACAGCTTTCCGGCCTGCCACCTTCCTTGTCGGACAAGGAGCCGGACGTGTGCCTTTTCGAAAAGAGGCCCTGCCGAGGACGAGAGCCATGAGATGTTCCTCCTCTGGGCAAGCCCGGGTCCCAAATCCTGTTGTGCCTGTGAATAGGCTGCAGGGGGACGGTGAAGACCAGCAACAGCTTTCAGGGCTGCCACCTTCCGTGTGGGACAAGGAACCGGACGTGTGCATTTTCGGGAAGAGGCTCTGCCGAGGACAAGAGCCATGATATGTTCCTCCTCTGGGCAAGCCCGTGTCCTGAATCCTGTTGTACCTCTGAATAGGCTGCAGGGGGACGGTGAAGACCAGCAACAGCTTTCAGGGCTGCCACCTTCCGTGTGGGACAAGGAGCCGGACGTTTGGCTTTCCGGAATCAGGCTCTGCCGAGGACGAGAGCCATGAGATGTTCCTCCTCTGGGCAAGCCCGGATCCCAGATCCTGTTGTGCCTGTGAATATGCTGCAGGGGGACGGTGCATACCAGCAACAGCTATCAGGGCTGCCACCTTCCGTGTGGGACAAGGAGCCGGACGAGTGCCTTTTCGGAATCAGGCTCTGCCGAAGACGAGAGCCATGAGATGTTCCACCTCTGGGCAAGCCCGGGTCCCAAATCCTGTTGTGCCTGTGAATAGGCTGCAGGGGGACGGTGAAGACCAGCAACAGCTTTCAGGGCTGCCACCTTCCTTGTCGGACAAGGAGCCGGACGTGTGCCTTTTCGAAAAGAGGCCCTGCCGAGGACGAGAGCCATGAGATGTTCCTCCTCTGGGCAAGCCCGGGTCCCAGATCCTGTTGTGCCTGTGAATAGGCTGCAGGGGGACGGTGAAGACCAGCAACAGCTTTCCGGCCTGCCACCTTCCGTGTGGGACAAGGAGCCGGACGTGTGCCTTCTCGGAAACAGGCTCTGCCGAGGACGAGAGCCATGAGATGTTCCTCCTCTGGGCAAGCCCGGGTCCCAGATCCTGTTGTACCTGTGAATAGGCTGCAGGGGGACGGTAAAGACCAGCAACAGCTTTCAGGGCTGCCACCTTCCGTGTGGGACAAGGAGCCGGACGTGTGCCTTCTAGGAATCAGGCTCTGCAGAGGACGAGAGCCATGAGATGTTCCTCCTCTGGGCAAGCCCGGGTTCCAGATCCTGTTGTACCTGTGAATAGGCTGCAGGGGGACGGTGAAGACCAGCAACAGCTTTCAGGGCTGCAACCTTCCTTGTGGGACAAGGAACCGGACGTGTGCCTTTTCGGAATCGGGCTCTGCCGAGGAAGAGAGCCATGAGATGTTCCTCCTCTGGGCAAGCCCGCGTCGTGAATCCTGTTGTGCCTGTGAATAGACTGCAGGGGGACAGTGAAGAGAAGCAACAGCTTTCAGGGCTGCCACCTTCCGTGTGGGACAAGGAGCCGGACGTGTGCCTTTCCGGAATCAGGCTCTGCCGAGGACGAGAGCCATGAGATGTTCCTCCTCTGGGCAAGCCCGGGTCCCAGATCCTGTTGTGCCTGTGAATAGGCTGCAGGGGGACGGTGAAGACCAGCAACAGCTTTCAGGGCTGCCACCTTCCGTGTGGGACAAGGAGCCGGACGTGTGCCTTCTAGGAATCAGGCTCTGCCGAGGACGAGAGCCATGAGATGTTCCTCCTCTGGGCAAGCCCGGGTCCCAGATCCTGTTGTGCCTGTAAATAGGCTGCAGGGGGACGGTGAAGACCAGCAACAGCTTTCAGGGCTGCCACCTTCCGTGTGGGACAAGGAGCCGGACGAGTGCCTTTTCGGAATCAGGCTCTGCCGAAGACGAGAGCCATGAGATGTTCCACCTCTGGGCAAGCCCGGGTCCCAAATCCTGTTGTGCCTGTGAATAGGCTGCAGGGGGACGGTGAGGACCAGCAACAGCTTTCAGGGCTGCCACCTTCCTTGTCGGACAAGGAGTCGGACGTGTGCCTTTTCGGGAAGAGGCTCTGTCGAGGACAAGAGCCATGAGATGTTCCTCCTCTGGGCAAGCCCGGGTCCTGAATCCTGTTGTACCTGTGAATAGGCTGCTGGGGGACGGTGAAGACCAGCAACAGCTTTCAGGGCTGCCGCCTTCCGTGTGGGACAAGGAGCCGGACGAGTGCCTTTTCGGAATCAGGCTCTGCCGAAGACGAGAGCCATGAGATGTTCCACCTCTGGGCAAGCCCGGGTCCCAGATCCTGTTGTACCTGTGAATAGGCTGCAGGGGGACAGTGAAGACCAGCAACAGCTTTCAGGGCTGCCACCTTCCTTGTGGGAAAAGGAACCGGACGTGTGCCTTTTCGGAATCGGGCTCTGCCGAGGAAGAGAGCCATGAGATGTTCCTCCTCTGGGCATGCCCGGGTCCCGAATCCTGTTGTGCCTGTGAATAGGCTGCAGGGGGACGGTGAAGACCAGCAACAGCTTTCAGGGCTGCCACCTTCTGTGTGGGACAAGGATCCGGACGTGTGCCTTCTCGGAAACAGGCCCTGCCGAGGACGAGAGCCATGAGATGTTCCTCCTCTGGGCAAGCCCGGGTCCCAGATCCTGTCGTACCTGTGAATAGGATGCACGGGGACGGTGAAGACCAGCAACAGCTTTCAGGGCTGCCACCTTCCTTCTGGGACAAGGAACCGGACGTGTGCCTTTTCGGAATCGGGCTCTGCCGAGGAAGAGAGCCATGAGATGTTCCTCCTGTGGGCATGCCCGGGTCCTGAATCCTGTCGTGCCTGTGAATAGGCTGCAGGGGGACGGTGAAGACCAGCAACAGCTTTCCGGCCTGTCACCTTCCGTGTGGGACAAGGAGCCGAACGTGTGCCTTTCCGGAATCAGGCTCTGCCGAGGAAGAGAGCCATGAGATGTTCCTCCTCTGGGCAACCCGGGTCCCAGATCCTGTTGTGCCTGTGAATAGGCTGCAGGGGGACGGTGAAGACCAGCAACAGCTTTCAGGGCTGCCACCTTCCGTGTGGGACAAGGAGCCGGACGTGTGCCTTCTCGGAATCAGGCCCTGCCGAGGACGAGAGCTATGACATGTTCCTCCTCTGGGCAAGCCCGGGTCCCAAATCCTGTTGTACCTGTGAATAGGCTGCAGGGGGACGGTGAAGACCAGCAACAGCTTTCAGGGCTGCCACCTTCCTTGTCGGACAAGGAGCCGGACGTGTGCCTTTTCGGGAAGAGGCTCTGCCGAGGACGAGAGCCATGATATGTTCCTCCTCTGGGCAAGCCCGGGTCCCAGATCCTGTTGTACCTGTGAATAGGCTGCAGGGGGACGGTGAAGACCAGCAACAGCTTTCAGGGCTGCCACCTTCCTTGTGGGACAAGGAGCCGGACGTGTGCCTTTTCGGGAAGAGGCTCTGTCGAGGACAAGAGCCATGATATGTTCCTCCTCTGGGCAAGCCCGGGTCCTGAATCCTGTTGTACCTGTGAATAGGCTGCAGGGGGACGGTGAAGACCAGCAACATCTTTCAGGGCTGCCACCTTCCTTGTGGGACAAGGAACCGGACGTGTGCCTTCTCGGAAACAGGCCCTGCCGAGGACGAGAGCCATGAGATGTTCCTCCTCTGGGCAAGCCCGGGTCCCAGATCCTGTTGTACCTGTGAATAGGCTGCAGGGGGACGGTGAAGACCAGCAACAGCTTTCAGGGCTGCCACCTTCCGTGTGGGACAAGGAACCGGACGTGTGCCTTTTCGGGAAGAGGCTCTGCCGAGGACAAGAGCCATGAGATGTTCCTCCTCTGGGCATGCCCGGGTCCTGAATCCTGTTGTGCCTGTGAATACGCTGCAGGGGGAAGGTGAAGACCAGCAACAGCTTTCCGGCCTGCCATCTTCCGTGTGGGACAAGGAGCCGGACGTGTGCCTTTTCGGAATCGGGCTCTGCCGAGGAAGAGAGCCATGAGATGTTCCTCCTCTGGGCATGCTCGGGTCCTGAATCCTGTTGTGCCTGTGAATAGGCTGCAGGGGGACGGTGAAGACCAGCAACAGCTTTCAGGGCTGCCACATTCCGTGTGGGACAAGGAGCCGGACAAGTGCCTTTCCGGAATCAGGCTCTGCCGAGGACGAGAGCCATGAGATGTTCCTCCTCTGGGCAAGCCCGGGTCCCAGATCCTGTTGTGCCTGTGAATAGGCTGCAGGGGCACGGTGAAGACCAGCAACAGCTTTCAGGGCTGCCACCTTCCGTGTGGGACAAGGAGCCGGACGTGTGCCTTCTCGGAATCAGGCTCTGCCGAGGACGAGAGCCATGAGATGTTCCTCCTCTGGGCAAGCCCGGGTCCCAGATCCTGTTGTGCCTGTAAGTAGGCTGCAGGGGGACGGTGAAGACCAGCAACAGCTTTCAGGGCTGCCACCTTCCGTGTGGGACAAGGAGCCGGACGAGTGCCTTTTCGGAATCAGGCTCTGCCGAAGACGATAGCCATGAGATGTTCCACCTCTGGGCAAGCCCGGGTCCCAAATCCTGTTGTGCCTGTGAATAGGCTGCAGGGGGACGGTGAAGACCAGCAACATCTTTCAGGGCTGCCACCTTCCGTGTGGGACAAGGAGCCGGACGTGTGCCTTTTCGAAAAGAGGCCCTGCCGAGGAAGAGAGCCATGAGATGTTCCTCCTCTGGGCAAGCCCGTGTCCCAGATCCTGTTGTGCCTGTAAATAGGCTGCAGGGGGACGGTGAAGACCAGCAACAGCTTTCAGGGCTGCCACCTTCCGTGTGGGACAAGGAACCGGACGTGTGCCTTTTCGAAAAGAGGCCCTGCCGAGGACGAGAGCCATGAGATGTTCCTCCTCTGGGCAAGCCCGAGTCCCAGATCCTGTTGTGCCTGTGAATAGGCTGCAGCGGGACGGTGAAGACCAGCAACATCTTTCAGGGCTGCCACCTTCCGTGTGGGACAAGGAGCCGGACATGTGCCTTCTCGGAAACAGGCCCTGCCAAGGACGAGAGCCATGAGATGTTCCTCCTCTGGGCAAGCCCGGGTCCCAGATCCTGTTGTGCCTGTGAATAGGCTGCAGGGGGACGGTGAAGACCAGCAACACCTTTCCGGCCTGCCACCTTCCGTGTGGGACAAGGAGCCAGACGTGTGCCTTTTCGGAAAGAGGCCCTGCCGAGGACGAGAGCTATGACATGTTCCTCCTCTGGGCAAGCCCGGGTCCCAGATCCTGTTGTGCCTGTGAATAGGCTGCAGGGGGACGGTGAAGACCAGCAACAGCTTTCAGGGCTGCCACCTTCCTTGTCGGACAAGGAGTCGGACGTGTGCCTTTTCGGGAAGAGGCTCTGTCGAGGACAAGAGCCATGATATGTTCCTCCTCTGGGCAAGCCCGGGTCCTGAATCCTGTTGTACCTGTGAATAGGCTGCAGGGGGACGGTGAAGACCAGCAACAGCTTTCAGGGCTGCCGCCTTCCGTGTGGGACAAGGAGCCGGACGAGTGCCTTTTCGGAATCAGGCTCTGCCGAAGACGAGAGCCATGAGATGTTCCTCCTCTGGGCAAGCCCGGGTCCCAGATACTGTCGTACCTGTGAATAGGCTGCAGGGGGACAGTGAAGACCAGCAACAGCTTTCAGGGCTGCCACCTTCCTTGTGGGAAAAGGAACCGGACTTGTGCCTTTTCGGAATCGGGCTCTGCCGAGGAAGAGAGCCATGAGATGTTCCTCCTCTGGGCATGCCCGGGTCCTGAATCCTGTTGTGCCTGTGAATAGGCTGCAGGGGGACGGTGAAGACCAGCAACAGCTTTCAGGGCTGCCACCTTCTGTGTGGGACAAGGAGCCGGACGTGTGCCTTCTCGGAAACAGGCCCTGCCGAGGACGAGAGCCATGAGATGTTCCTCCTCTGGGCAAGCCCGGGTCCCAGATCCTGTCGTACCTGTGAATAGGCTGCAGGGGGACGGTGAAGACCAGCAACAGCTTTCAGGGCTGCCACCTTCCTTCTGGGACAAGGAACCGGACGTGTGCCTTTTCGGAATCGGGCTCTGCCGAGGAAGAGAGCCATGAGATGTTCCTCCTGTGGGCATGCCCGGGTCCTGAATCCTGTCGTGCCTGTGAATAGGCTGCAGGGGGACGGTGAAGACCAGCAACAGCTTTCAGGGCTGCCACCTTCCTTGTGGGACAAGGAGCCGAACGTGTGCCTTTCCGGAATCAGGCTCTGCCGAGGACGAGAGCCATGAGATGTTCCTCCTCTGGGCAAGCCCGGGTCCCAGATCCTGTTGTGCCTGTGAATAGGCTGCAGGGGGACGGTGAAGACCAGCAACAGCTTTCAGGGCTGCCACCTTCCGTGTGGGACAAGGAGCCGGACGTGTGCCTTCTCGGAATCAGGCCCTGCCGAGGACGAGAGCTATGACATGTTCCTCCTCTGGGCAAGCCCGGGTCCCAGATCCTGTTGTACCTGTGAATAGGCTGCAGGGGGACGGTGAAGACCAGCAACAGCTTTCAGGGCTGCCACCTTCCTTGTCGGACAAGGAGCCGGACGTGTGCCTTTTCGGGAAGAGGCTCTGCCGAGGACAAGAGCCATGATATGTTCCTACTCTGGGCAAGCCCGGGTCCTGAATCCTGTTGTACCTGTGAATAGGCTGCAGGGGGACGGTGAAGACCAGCAACATCTTTCAGGGCTGCCACCTTCCGTGTGGGACAAGGAGCCGGACGTGTGCCTTTTCGGAATCAGGCCCTGCCGAGGACGAGAGCCATGAGATGTTCCTCCTCTGGGCAAGCCCGGGTCCCAGATCCTGTCGTACCTGTGAATAGGCTGCAGGGGGACAGTGAAGACCAGCAACAGCTTTCAGGGCTGCCACCTTCCTTGTGGGACAAGGAACCGGACGTGTGCCTTTTCGGAATCGGGCTCTGCCGAGGAAGAGAACCATGAGATGTTCCTCCTCTGGGCATGCCCGGGTCCTGAATCCTGTTGTGCCTTTGAATAGGCTGCAGGGGGACGGTGAA
>NW_026060977.1:52500-57500 GCF_929443795.1 Astur gentilis
TGAGCCTTTTCGGAAACAGGCTCTGCCGAGGACGAGAGACTAACCCTGACCCTAACCCTAACCCTAACCCCTAAACCTAACCCTAAGCCCATCCCTAACGACCCTAACCCTAACCCAAACTGTAAGCCCTTAACACTAACCTTAACCCTAACCCCTAACCCTAACCCTAACCCCTAACCCTAAGCCTAACCCTAACCCCTAACCCTAATCCTAACCCTAATCGCCCTAACCCTAACCCTGACCCTAACCCTAACCCTAACCCTAACCCCCTAACCCTAACCCTAACCCTAACACCTAACCCTAACCGTAAACCTTAACCCTAACCCTAACCCTAATGGCCCTAACCTTAACCCTAACCCTGACCCTAACCCTAACCCTAACCGTAACCCCTAACCCTAACCCTAACCCTAAACCTAACCCTAACCCTAACCGAACCCTAACCCTAAACCTAAGCCTAACCTAACCCTAACCCCTAACCCTAACCCTAACCCCTAACCCTAACTGTAAACCTTTTCTGACAAGGTGCAGGATGTGTGCCGTTTCCGAAACAGGTTCTGCTGAGGACGAGAGCCATGAGATTTTCCTCCTCTGGGCAAGCCCGTATCCCAGATCCTGTTGTGCCTGTGAATAGGCTGCAGGGGGACGGTGAAGACCAGCAACAGCTTTCAGGGCTGCCACCTTCCGTGTTGGAAAAGGAGACGGACGTGTGTCTTTTCGAAAACAGGCCCTGCCGAGGATGAGAGCCATGAGATGTTCCTCCTCTGGGCAAGCCCGCATCGTGAATCCTGTCATGCCTGTGAATAGGCTGCAGGGGGACAGTGAAGACCAGCAAAAGCTTTCAGGGCTGCCACCTTCCGTGTGGGACAAGGAGCCGGACGTGTGCCTTTTCAGAAATAGGCCCTGCCGAGGACGAGAGCCATGAGATGTTCCTCCTCTGGGCAAGCCCGGGTCCCAGATCCTGTTGTGCCTGTGAATAGGCTGCAGGGGGACGGTGAAGACCAGCAACAGCTTTCAGGGCTGCCACCTTCTGTGTGGGACAAGGAGCCGGACGTGTGCCTTTCCGGAATCAGGCTCCGCCGAGGACGAGAGCCATGAGATGTTCCTCCTCTGGGCAAGCCCGCGTCGTGAATCCAGTTGTGCCTGTGAATAGGCTGCAGGGGGACGGTGAAGACCAGCAACATCTTTCAGGGCTGCCACCTTCCGTGTGGGACAAGGAGCCGTATGTGTGCCTTTCCAGAATCAGGCTCCGCCGAGGACGAGAGCGATGAGATGTTCCTCCTGTGGGCAAGCCCGGGTCCCAGATCCTCTTGTGCGTGTGAATAGGCTGCAGGGGGACGGTGAAGACCAGCAAAAGCTTTCAGGGCTGCCACCTTCCGTGTGGGACAAGGAGCCGAACGTGTGCCTTTTCGGAAAGAGGCCCTGCCGAGGACGAGAGCCATGAGATGTTCCTCCTCTGGGCAAGCCCGGGTCCCAGATCCTGATGTGCCTGTGAATAGGCTGCAGGGGGACAGTGAAGACCAGCAACAGCTTTCCGGCCTGCCACCTTCCGTGTGGGACAAGGAGCCAGACGTGTGCCTTTCCGGAATCAGGCTCTGCCGAGGAAGAGAGCCATGAGATGTTCCTCCTCTGGGCAAGCCCGGGTCCCAGATCCTGTTGTGCCTGTGAATAGGCTGCAGGGGGACGGTGAAGACCAGCAACAGCTTTCAGGGCTGCCACCTTCCGTGTGGGACAAGGAGCCGGACGTGTGCCTTTTCAGAAAGAGGCTCTGCCGAGGACAAGAGCCATGAGAAGTTCCTCCTCTGGGCAAGCCCGGGTCCTGAATCCTGTTGTACCTGTGAATAGGCTGCAGGGGGACGGTGAAGACCAGCAACAGCTTTCAGGGCTGCCACCTTCCGTGTCGGACAAGGAGCCGCATGTGTGCCTTTTCGGAATCAGGCTCTGCTGAGGACGAGAGCCATGAGATGTTCCTCCTCTGGGCAAGCCCGGGTCCCAGATCCTGTTGTGCATGTGAATAGGCTGCAGGGGGACGGTGAAGACCAGCAACATCTTTCCGGCCTGACACCTTCCGTGTGGGACAAGGAGCCAGACGTGTGCCTTTTCGGAAAGAGGCCCTGCCGAGGACGAGAGCCATGAGATGTTCCTCCTCTGGGCAAGCCCGGGTCCCAGATCCTGTTGTGCCTGTGAATAGGCTGCAGGGGGACGGTGAAGACCAGCAACATCTTTCCAGCCTGCCACCTTCCGTGTGGGACAAGGAGCCGGACATGTGCCTTTCCGGAATCAGGCTCTGCAGAGGACGAGAGCCATGAGATGTTCCTCCTCTGGGCAAGCCCGGGTCCCAAATCCTGTTGTGCCTGTGAATAGGCTGCAGGGGGACGGTGAAGACCAGCAACAGCTTTCAGGGCTGCCACCTTCCTTGTGGGACAAGAAGCCGGACGTGTGCCTTTTCGGAAAGAGGCCCTGCCGAGGACGAGAGCCATGAGATGTTCCTCCTCTGGGCAAGCCCGGGTCCCAGATCCTGTTGTACCTGTGAATAGGCTGCAGGGGGACGGTGAAGACCAGCAACAGCTTTCAGGGCTGCCACCTTCCTTGTGGGACAAGGAGCCGGACGTGTGCCTTTTCGGAATCGGGCTCTGCCGAGGAAGAGAGCCTTGAGATGTTCCTCCTCTGGGCATGCCCGGGTACTGAATCCTATTATGCCTGTGAATAGGCTGCAGGGGGACGGTGAAGACCAGCAACAGCTTTCAGGGCTGCCACCTTCCTTGTGGGACAAGAAGCCGGACGTGTGCCTTTTCGGAAAGAGGCCCTGCCGAGGACGAGAGCCATGAGATGTTCCTCCTCTGGGCAAGCCCGGGTCCCAGATCCTGTTGTACCTGTGAATAGGCTGCAGGGGGACGGTGAAGACCAGCAACAGCTTTCAGGGCTGCCACCTTCCGTGTGGGACAAGTAGCCGGACGTGTGCCTTTTCGGAAACAGGCTCTGCCGAGGACGAGAGACTAACCCTGACCCTAACCCTAACCCTAAACCCTAACCCTAACCCTAAGCCCATCCCTAACGACCCTAACCCTAACACTAACCCTAAGCCCTTAACACTAACCCTAACCCTAACCCCTAAGCCTAACCCTAACCCCTAACCCTAACCCTAACCCTAACACCTAACCCTAACCCTAACCCTAATGGTCCTAACCCTAACCCTGACCCTAACCCTAACCCTAACCCTAACCCCCTAACCCTAACCCTAACCCTAACACCTAACCCTAACCCTAAACCCTAACCCTAACCCTAACCCTAATGGCCCTAACCCTAACCCTAACCCTGACCCTAACACTAACCCTAACCCTAACCCCTAACCCTAACCCTAACCCTATCCCTAAACCTAACCCTAACCCTAACCGAACCCTAACCCTAAACCTAAGCCTAACCTAACCCTAACCCCTAACCCTAACCCTAACCCCTAACCCTAACTGTAAACCTTTTCTGACAAGGTGCAGGATGTGTGCCGTTTCCGAAACAGGTTCTGCTGAGGACGAAGCCATGAGATTTTCCTCCTCTGGGCAAGCCCGTATCCCAGATCCTGTTGTGCCTGTGAATAGGCTGCAGGGGGACGGTGAAGACCAGCAACAGCTTTCCGGGCTGCCACCTTCCGTGTTGGAAAAGGAGCCGGACGTGTGTCTTTTCGAAAACAGGCCCTGCCGAGGATGAGAGCCATGAGATGTTCCTCCTCTGGGCAAGCCCGCATCGTGAATCCTGTTGTGCCTGTGAATAGGCTGCAGGGGGACGGTGAAGACCAGCAACAGCTTTCAGGGCTGCCACCTTCCGTGTGGGACAAGGAGCCGCACGTGTGCCTTTTCAGAATCAGGCTCTTCCGAGGACGAGAGCCATGAGATGTTCCTCCTCTGGGCAAGCCCGGGACCCAGATCCTGTTGTGCCTGTGAATAGGCTGCAGGGGGACGGTGAAGACCAGCAACAGCTTTCAGGGCTGCCACCTTCCGTGTGGGACAAGGAGCCGTACGTGTGCCATTCCGGATTCAGGCTCTTCCGAGGACGAGAGCCATGAGATGTTCCTCCTCTGGGCATGCCCGGGTCCTGAATCCTGTTGTGCCTTTGAATAGGCTGCAGGGGGACGGTGAAGATCAGCAACAGCTTTCAGGGCTGCCACCTTCCGTGTGGGACAAGGAGCCGGTCGTGTGCCTTTCCAGAATCAGGCTCTTTCGAGGACGAGAGCAATGAGATGTTCCTCCTCTGGGCAAGCCCGGGTCCCAGATCCTGTTGTGCCTGTGAATAGACTGCAGGGGGACGGTGAAGACCAGCAACATCTTTCCGGCCTGCCACCTTCCGTGTGGGACAAGGAGCCGGACGTGTGCCTTTCCAGAATCAGACTCTGCCGAGGACGAGAGCCATGACATGTTCCTCCTCTTGGCAAGCCCGGGTCCCAGATCCTGTTGTGCCTGTGAATAGGCTGCAGGGGGACGGTGAAGACCAGCAACAGCTTTCAGGGCTGCCACCTTCCGTGTGGGACAAGGAGCCGGACGTGTGCCTTTTCGGAAACAGGCTCTGCCGAGGACGAGAGACTAACCCTGACCCTAACCCTAACCCTAACCCCTAAACCTAACCCTAAGCCCATCCCTAACGACCCTAACCCTAACCCAAACTGTAAGCCCTTAACACTAACCCTAACCCTAACCCCTAACCCTAACCCTAACCCCTAACCCTAAGCCTAACCCTAACCCCTAACCCTAATCCTAACCCTAATCGCCCTAACCCTAACCCTGACACTAACCCTAACCCTAACCCTAACCCCCTAACCCTAACCCTAACCCTAACACCTAACCCTAACCGTAAACCTTAACCCTAACCCTAACCCTAATGGCCCTAACCTTAACCCTAAGCCTGACCCTAACCCTAACCCTAACCCTAACCCCTAACCCTAACCCTAACCCTAAACCTAACCCTAACCCTAACCGAACCCTAACCCTAAACCTAAGCCTAACCTAACCCTAACC
>NW_026060977.1:62500-72500 GCF_929443795.1 Astur gentilis
CTAACCCTAACCCTAACACCTAACCCTAACCCTAACCCTAATGGTCCTAACCCTAACCCTGACCCTAACCCTAACCCTAACACTAACCCCCTAACCCTAACCCTAACCCTAACACCTAACCCTAACCCTAAACCCTAACCCTAACCCTAACCCTAATGGCCCTCACCCTAACCCTAACCCTGACCCTAACACTAACCCTAACCCTAACCCCTAACCCTAACCCTAACCCTATCCCTAAACCTAACCCTAACCCTAACCGAACCCTAACCCTAAACCTAAGCCTAACCTAACCCTAACCCCTAACCCTAACCCTAACCCCTAACCCTAACTGTAAACCTTTTCTGACAAGGTGCAGGATGTGTGCCGTTTCCGAAACAGGTTCTGCTGAGGGCGAGAGCCATGAGATTTTCCTCCTCTGGGCAAGCCCGTATCCCAGATCCTGTTGTGCCTGTGAATAGGCTGCAGGGGGACGGTGAAGACCAGCAACAGCTTTCAGGGCTGCCACCTTCCGTGTTGGAAAAGGAGCCGGACGTGTGTCTTTTCGAAAACAGGCCCTGCCGAGGATGAGAGCCATGAGATGTTCCTCCTCTGGGCAAGCCCGGGTCCCAGATCCTGTTGTGCCTGTGAATAGGCTGCAGGGGGACGGTGAAGACCAGCAACAGCTTTCAGGGCTGCCACCTTCCGTGTGGGACAAGGAGCCGGACGTGTGCCTTTCCGGAATCAGGCTCCGCCGAGGACGAGAGCCATGAGATGTTCCTCCTCTGGGCAAGCCCGCGTCGTGAATCCTGTTGTGCCTGTGAATAGGCTGCAGGGGGACGGTGAAGACCAGCAACATCTTTCAGGGCTGCCACCTTCCGTGTGGGACAAGGAGCCGGACGTGTGCCTTTTCGAAAAGAGGCTCTGCCGAGGACGAGAGCCATGAGAAGTTCCTCCTCTGGGCAAGCCCGTGTCCTGAATCCTGTTGTACCTGTGAATAGGCTGCAGGGGGACGGTGAAGACCAGCAACAGCTTTCAGGACTGCCACCTTCTGTGTGGGACAAGGAGCCGTACGTGTGCCTTTCCAGAATCAGGCTCCGCCGAGGACGAGAGCGATGAGATGTTCCTCCTGTGGGCAAGCCCGGGTTCCAGATCCTCTTGTGCGTGTGAATAGGCTGCAGGGGGACGGTGAAGACCAGCAACAGCTTTCAGGGCTGCCACCTTCCGTGTGGGACAAGGAGCCGGACGAGTGCCTTTCCAGAATCAGACTCTGCCGAGGACGAGAGCCATGAGATGTTCCTCCTCTGGGCAAGCCCGGGTCCCAAATCCTGTTGTGCCTGTGAATAGGCTGCAGGGGGACGGTGAAGACCAGCAACAGCTTTCAGGGCTGCCACCTTCCTTGTGGGACAAGAAGCCGGACGTGTGCCTTTTCGGAAAGAGGCCCTGCCGAGGACGAGAGCCATGAGATGTTCCTCCTCTGGGCAAGCCCGGGTCCCAGATCCTGTTGTACCTGTGAATAGGCTGCAGGGGGACGGTGAAGACCAGCAACAGCTTTCAGGGCTGCCACCTTCCTTGTGGGACAAGGAGCCGGACGTGTGCCTTTTCGGAATCGGGCTCTGCCGAGGAAGAGAGCCTTGAGATGTTCCTCCTCTGGGCATGCCCGGGTACTGAATCCTATTATGCCTGTGAATAGGCTGCAGGGGGACGGTGAAGACCAGCAACAGCTTTCAGGGCTGCCACCTTCCGTGTGGGACAAGTAGCCGGACGTGTGCCTTTTCGGAAACAGGCTCTGCCGAGGACGAGAGACTAACCCTGACCCTAACCCTAACCCTAAACCCTAACCCTAACCCTAAGCCCATCCCTAACGACCCTAACCCTAACACTAACCCTAAGCCCTTAACACTAACCCTAACCCTAACCCCTAACCCTAACCCTAACCCTAACACCTAACCCTAACCCTAACCCTAATGGTCCTAACCCTAACCCTGACCCTAACCCTAACCCTAACACTAACCCCCTAACCCTAACCCTAACCCTAACACCTAACCCTAACCCTAAACCCTAACCCTAACCCTAACCCTAATGGCCCTCACCCTAACCCTAACCCTGACCCTAACACTAACCCTAACCCTAACCCCTAACCCTAACCCTAACCCTATCCCTAAACCTAACCCTAACCCTAACCGAACCCTAAACCTAAACCTAAGCCTAACCTAACCCTAACCCCTAACCCTAACCCTAACCCCTAACCCTAACTGTAAACCTTTTCTGACAAGGTGCAGGATGTGTGCCGTTTCCGAAACAGGTTCTGCTGAGGGCGAGAGCCATGAGATTTTCCTCCTCTGGGCAAGCCCGTATCCCAGATCCTGTTGTGCCTGTGAATAGGCTGCAGGGGGACGGTGAAGACCAGCAACAGCTTTCAGGGCTGCCACCTTCCGTGTTGGAAAAGGAGCCGGACGTGTGTCTTTTCGAAAACAGGCCCTGCCGAGGATGAGAGCCATGAGATGTTCCTCCTCTGGGCAAGCCCGCATTGTGAATCCTGTTGTGCCTGTGAATAGGCTGCAGGGGGACGGTGAAGACCAGCAACAGCTTTCAGGGCTGCCACCTTCCGTGTGGGACAAGGAGCTGGACGTGTGCCTTTTCGGAAAGAGGCTCTTCCGAGGACGAGAGCCATGAGATGTTCCTCCTCTGGGCAAGCCCGGGTCCCAGATCCTGTTGTGCCTGTGAATAGGCTGCAGGGGGACGGTGAAGACCAGCAACAGCTTTCAGGGCTGCCACCTTCCGTGTGGGACAAGGAGCCGGACGTGTGCCTTTCCGGAATCAGGCTCCGCCGAGGACGAGAGCCATGAGATGTTCCTCCTCTGGGCAAGCCCGCGTCGTGAATCCTGTTGTGCCTGTGAATAGGCTGCAGGGGGACGGTGAAGACCAGCAACATCTTTCAGGTCTTCCACCTTCCGTGTGGGACAAGGAGCCGGACGTGTGCCTTTTCGAAAAGAGGCTCTGCCGAGGACGAGAGCCATGAGAAGTTCCTCCTCTGGGCAAGCCCGTGTCCTGAATCCTGTTGTACCTGTGAATAGGCTGCAGGGGGACGGTGAAGACCAGCAACAGCTTTCAGGATCAGGACTGCCACCTTCTGTGTGGGACAAGGAGCCGTACGTGTGCCTTTCCAGAATCAGGCTCCGCCGAGGACGAGAGCGATGAGATGTTCCTCCTGTGGGCAAGCCCGGGTCCCAGATCCTCTTGTGCGTGTGAATAGGCTGCAGGGGGACGGTGAAGACCAGCAACAGCTTTCAGGGCTGCCACCTTCCGTGTGGGACAAGGAGCCGCACGTGTGCCTTTTCGGAATCAGGCTCTGCTGAGGACGAGAGCCATGAGATGTTCCTCCTCTGGGCAAGCCCGGGTCCCAGATCCTGTTGTGCCTGTGAATAGGCTGCAGGGGGACGGTGAAGACCAGCAACAGCTTTCCGGCCTGACACCTTCCGTGTGGGACAAGGAGCCAGACGTGTGCCTTTTCGGAAAGAGGCACTTCCGAGGACGAGAGCCATGAGATGTTCCTCCTCTGGGCAAGCCCGGGTCCCAGATCCTGTTGTGCCTGTGAATAGGCTGCAGGGGGACGGTGAAGACCAGCAACATCTTTCCAGCCTGCCACCTTCCGTGTGGGACAAGGAGCCGGACATGTGCCTTTCCGGAATCAGGCTCTGCAGAGGACGAGAGCCATGAGATGTTCCTCCTCTGGGCATGTGCGGGTCCTGAATCCTGTTGTGCCTGTGAATAGGCTGCAGGGGGACGGTGAAGACCAGCAACAGCTTTCAGGGCTGCCACCTTCCTTGTGGGACAAGAAGCCGGACGTGTGCCTTTTCGGAAAGAGGCCCTGCCGAGGACGAGAGCCATGAGATGTTCCTCCTCTGGGCATGCCCGGGTACTGAATCCTATTATGCCTGTGAATAGGCTGCAGGGGGACGGTGAAGACCAGCAACAGCTTTCAGGGCTGCCACCTTCCGTGTGGGACAAGTAGCCGGACGTGTGCCTTTTCGGAAACAGGCTCTGCCGAGGACGAGAGACTAACCCTGACCCTAACCCTAACCCTAAACCCTAACCCTAACCCTAAGCCCATCCCTAACGACCCTAACCCTAACACTAACCCTAAGCCCTTAACACTAACCCTAACCCTAACCCCTAACCCTAACCCTAACCCCTAACCCTAACCCTAACCCTAACACCTAACCCTAACCCTAACCCTAATGGTCCTAACCCTAACCCTGACCCTAACCCTAACCCTAACCCTAACCCCCTAACCCTAACCCTAACCCTAACACCTAACCCTAACCCTAAACCCTAACCCTAACCCTAACCCTAATGGCCCTAACCCTAACCCTAACCCTGACCCTAACACTAACCCTAACCCTAACCCCTAACCCTAACCCTAACCCTATCCCTAAACCTAACCCTAACCCTAACCGAACCCTAACCCTAAACCTAAGCCTAACCTAACCCTAACCCCTAACCCTAACCCTAACCCCTAACCCTAACTGTAAACCTTTTCTGACAAGGTGCAGGATGTGTGCCGTTTCCGAAACAGGTTCTGCTGAGGACGAAGCCATGAGATTTTCCTCCTCTGGGCAAGCCCGTATCCCAGATCCTGTTGTGCCTGTGAATAGGCTGCAGGGGGACGGTGAAGACCAGCAACAGCTTTCCGGGCTGCCACCTTCCGTGTTGGAAAAGGAGCCGGACGTGTGTCTTTTCGAAAACAGGCCCTGCCGAGGATGAGAGCCATGAGATGTTCCTCCTCTGGGCAAGCCCGCATCGTGAATCCTGTTGTGCCTGTGAATAGGCTGCAGGGGGACGGTGAAGACCAGCAACAGCTTTCAGGGCTGCCACCTTCCGTGTGGGACAAGGAGCCGCACGTGTGCCTTTCCAGAATCAGGCTCTTTCGAGGACGAGAGCAATGAGATGTTCCTCCTCTGGGCAAGCCCGGGTCCCAGATCCTGTTGTGCCTGTGAATAGGCTGCAGGGGGACGGTGAAGACCAGCAACATCTTTCCGGCCTGCCACCTTCCGTGTGGGACAAGGAGCCGGACGTGTGCCTTTCCAGAATCAGACTCTGCCGAGGACGAGAGCCATGACATGTTCCTCCTCTGGGCAAGCCCGGGTCCCAGATCCTGTTGTGCCTGTGAATAGGCTGCAGGGGGACGGTGAAGACCAGCAACAGCTTTCAGGGCTGCCACCTTCCGTGTGGGACAAGGAGCCGGACGTGTGCCTTTTCGGAAACAGGCTCTGCCGAGGACGAGAGACTAACCCTGACCCTAACCCTAACCCTAACCCCTAAACCTAACCCTAAGCCCATCCCTAACGACCCTAACCCTAACCCAAACTGTAAGCCCTTAACACTAACCCTAACCCTAACCCCTAACCCTAACCCTAACCCCTAACCCTAAGCCTAACCCTAACCCCTAACCCTAATCCTAACCCTAATCGCCCTAAACCTAACCCTGACCCTAACCCTAACCCTAACCCTAACCCCCTAACCCTAACCCTAACCCTAACACCTAACCCTAACCGTAAACCTTAACCCTAACCCTAACCCTAATGGCCCTAACCTTAACCCTAAGCCTGACCCTAACCCTAACCCTAACCCTAACCCCTAACCCTAACCCTAACCCTAAACCTAACCCTAACCCTAACCGAACCCTAACCCTAAACCTAAGCCTAACCTAACCCTAACCCCTAACCCTAACCTTAACCCCTAACCCTAACTGTAAACCTTTTCTGACAAGGTGCAGGATGTGTGCCGTTTCCGAAACAGGTTCTGCTGAGGGCAAGAGCCATGAGATTTTCCTCCTCTGGGCAAGCCCGTATCCCAGATCCTGTTGTGCCTGTGAATAGGCTGCAGGGGGACGGTGAAGACCAGCAACAGCTTTCAGGGCTGCCACCTTCCGTGTTGGAAAAGGAGCCGGACGTGTGTCTTTTCGGAAAGAGGCTCTTCCGAGGACGAGAGCCATGAGATGTTCCTCCTCTGGGCAAGCCCGGGTCCCAGATCCTGTTGTGCCTGTGAATAGGCTGCATGGGGACGGTGAAGACCAGCAACAGCTTTCAGGGCTGCCACCTTCTGTGTGGGACAAGGAGCCGGACGTGTGCCTTTCCGGAATCAGGCTCCGCCGAGGACGAGAGCCATGAGATGTTCCTCCTCTGGGCAAGCCCGCGTCGTGAATCCTGTTGTGCCTGTGAATAGGCTGCAGGGGGACGGTGAAGACCAGCAACAGCTTTCAGGGCTGCCACCTTCCGTGTGGGACAAGGAGCTGGACGTGTGCCTTTTCGGAAAGAGGCTCTTCCGAGGACGAGAGCCATGAGATGTTCCTCCTCTGGGCAACCCCGGGTCCCAGATCCTGTTGTGCCTGTGAATAGGCTGCATGGGGACGGTGAAGACCAGCAACAGCTTTCAGGGCTGCCACCTTCTGTGTGGGACAAGGAGCCGGACGTGTGCCTTTCCGGAATCAGGCTCCGCCGAGGACGAGAGCCATGAGATGTTCCTCCTCTGGGCAAGCCCGCGTCGTGAATCCTGTTGTGCCTGTGAATAGGCTGCAGGGGGACGGTGAAGACCAGCAACATCTTTCAGGGCTGCCACCTTCCGTGTGGGACAAGGAGCCGGACGTGTGCCTTTTCGAAAAGAGGCTCTGCCGAGGACGAGAGCCATGAGAAGTTCCTCCTCTGGGCAAGCCCGTGTCCTGAATCCTGTTGTACCTGTGAATAGGCTGCAGGGGGACGGTGAAGACCAGCAACAGCTTTCAGGACTGCCACCTTCTGTGTGGGACAAGGAGCCGTACGTGTGCCTTTCCAGAATCAGGCTCCGCCGAGGACGAGAGCGATGAGATGTTCCTCCTGTGGGCAAGCCCGGGTTCCAGATCCTCTTGTGCGTGTGAATAGGCTGCAGGGGGACGGTGAAGACCAGCAACAGCTTTCAGGGCTGCCACCTTCCGTGTGGGACAAGGAGCCGGACGAGTGCCTTTCCAGAATCAGACTCTGCCGAGGACGAGAGCCATGAGATGTTCCTCCTCTGGGCAAGCCCGGGTGCCATATCCTGTTGTACTTGTGAATAGGCTGCAGGGGGACGGTGAAGACCAGCAAAAGCTTTCAGGGCTGCCACCTTCCGTGTGGGACAAGGAGCCGAACGTGTGCCTTTTCGGAAAGAGGCCCTGCCGAGGACGAGAGCCATGAGATGTTCCTCCTCTGGGCAAGCCCGGGTCCCAGATCCTGTGTTGCCTGTGAATAGGCTGCAGGGGGACGGTGAAGACCAGCAACAGCTTTCAGGGCTGCCACCTTCCGTATGGGACAAGGAGCCGGACGTGTGCCTTCTCGGAAACAGGCCGTGCAGAGGACGAGAGCCATGAGATGTTCCTCCTCTGGGCAAGCCCGGGTCCCAGATCCTGATGTGCCTGTGAATAGGCTGCAGGGGGACAGTGAAGACCAGCAACAGCTTTCCGGCCTGCCACCTTCCGTGTGGGACAAGGAGCCAGACGTGTGCCTTTCCGGAATCAGGCTCTGCCGAGGAAGAGAGCCATGAGATGTTCCTCCTCTGGGCAAGCCCGGGTCCCAGATCCTGTTGTGCCTGTGAATAGGCTGCAGGGGGACGGTGAAGACCAGCAACAGCTTTCCGGCCTGACACCTTCCGTGTGGGACAAGGAGCCAGACGTGTGCCTTTTCGGAAAGAGGCCCTGCCGAGGACGAGAGCCATGAGATGTTCCTCCTCTGGGCAAGCCCGGGTCCCAGATCCTGTTGTGCCTGTGAATAGGCTGCAGGGGGACGGTGAAGACCAGCAACATCTTTCCAGCCTGCCACCTTCCGTGTGGGACAAGGAGCCGGACATGTGCCTTTCCGGAATCAGGCTCTGCAGAGGACGAGAGCCATGAGATGTTCCTCCTCTGGGCATGCCCGGGTACTGAATCCTATTATGCCTGTGAATAGGCTGCAGGGGGACGGTGAAGACCAGCAACAGCTTTCAGGGCTGCCACCTTCCGTGTGGGACAAGTAGCCGGACGTGTGCCTTTTCGGAAACAGGCTCTGCCGAGGACGAGAGACTAACCCTGACCCTAACCCTAACCCTAAACCCTAACCCTAACCCTAAGCCCATCCCTAACGACCCTAACCCTAACACTAACCCTAAGCCCTTAACACTAACCCTAACCCTAACCCCTAACCCTAACCCTAACCCCTAACCCTAACCCTAACCCTAACACCTAACCCTAACCCTAACCCTAATGGTCCTAACCCTAACCCTGACCCTAACCCTAACCCTAACCCTAACCCCCTAACCCTAACCCTAACCCTAACACCTAACCCTAACCCTAAACCCTAACCCTAACCCTAACCCTAATGGCCCTAACCCTAACCCTAACCCTGACCCTAACACTAACCCTAACCCTAACCCCTAACCCTAACCCTAACCCTATCCCTAAACCTAACCCTAACCCTAACCGAACCCTAACCCTAAACCTAAGCCTAACCTAACCCTAACCCCTAACCCTAACCCTAACCCCTAACCCTAACTGTAAACCTTTTCTGACAAGGTGCAGGATGTGTGCCGTTTCCGAAACAGGTTCTGCTGAGGACGAAGCCATGAGATGTTCCTCCTCTGGGCAAGCCCGTATCCCAGATCCTGTTGTGCCTGTGAATAGGCTGCAGGGGGACGGTGAAGACCAGCAACAGCTTTCCGGGCTGCCACCTTCCGTGTTGGAAAAGGAGCCGGACGTGTGTCTTTTCGAAAACAGGCCCTGCCGAGGATGAGAGCCATGAGATGTTCCTCCTCTGGGCAAGCCCGCATCGTGAATCCTGTTGTGCCTGTGAATAGGCTGCAGGGGGACGGTGAAGACCAGCAACAGCTTTCAGGGCTGCCACCTTCCGTGTGGGACAAGGAGCCGCACGTGTGCCTTTTCAGAATCAGGCTCTTCCGAGGACGAGAGCCATGAGATGTTCCTCCTCTGGGCAAGCCCGGGACCCAGATCCTGTTGTGCCTGTGAATAGGCTGCAGGGGGACGGTGAAGACCAGCAACAGCTTTCAGGGCTGCCACCTTCCGTGTGGGACAAGGAGCCGGACGTGTGCCATTCCGGATTCAGGCTCTTCCGAGGACGAGAGCCATGAGATGTTCCTCCTCTGGGCATGCCCGGGTCCTGAATCCTGTTGTGCCTTTGAATAGGCTGCAGGGGGACGGTGAAGATCAGCAACAGCTTTCAGGGCTGCCACCTTCCGTGTGGGACAAGGAGCCGGTCGTGTGCCTTTTCGGAGAGAGGCTCTTCCGAGGACGAGAGCCATGAGATGTTCCTCCTCTGGGCAAGCCCGGGTCAAAGATCCTGTTGTGCCTGTGAATAGCCTGCAGGGGGACGGTGAAGACCAGCAACAGCTTTCAGGGCTGCCACCTTCCGTGTGGGACAAGGAGCCGGACGTGTGCCTTTTCGGGAAGAGGCTCTGCCGAGGACGAGAGCCATGAGATGTTCCTCCTCTGGGCAAGCCCTGGTCCCAGATCCTGTTGTGCCTGTGAATAGGCTGCAGGGGGACGGTGAAGACCAGCAACAGCTTTCCGGCCTGACACCTTCCGTGTGGGACAAGGAGCCAGACGTGTGCCTTTTCGGAAAGAGGCCCTGCCGAGGACGAGAGCCATGACATGTTCCTCCTCTGGGCAAGCCCGGGTCCCAGATCCTGTTATACCTGTGAATAGGCTGCAGGGGGACGGTGAAGACCAGCAACATCTTTCCAGCCTGCCACCTTCCGTGTGGGACAAGGAGCCGGACATGTGCCTTTCCGGAATCAGGCTCTGCCGAGGAAGAGAGCCATGAGATGTTCCTCCTCTGGGCAAGCCCGGGTCCCAGATCCTGTTGTGCCTGTGAATAGGCTGCAGGGGGACGGTGAAGACCAGCAACATCTTTCCAGCCTGCCACCTTCCGTGTGGGACAAGGAGCCGGACGTGTGCCTTTACGGGAAGAGGCCCTGCCGAGGACGAGAGCCATGAGATGTTCCTCCTCTGGGCAAGCCCGGG
>NW_026060977.1:77500-82500 GCF_929443795.1 Astur gentilis
GGTTCTGCTGAGGACGAAGCCATGAGATTTTCCTCCTCTGGGCAAGCCCGTATCCCAGATCCTGTTGTGCCTGTGAATAGGCTGCAGGGGTACGGTGAAGACCAGCAACAGCTTTCCGGGCTGCCACCTTCCGTGTTGGAAAAGGAGCCGGACGTGTGTCTTTTCGAAAACAGGCCCTGCCGAGGATGAGAGCCATGAGATGTTCCTCCTCTGGGCAAGCCCGCATCGTGAATCCTGTTGTGCCTGTGAATAGGCTGCAGGGGGACGGTGAAGACCAGCAACAGCTTTCAGGGCTGCCACCTTCCGTGTGGGACAAGGAGCCGCACGTGTGCCTTTTCAGAATCAGGCCCTGCTGAGGACGAGAGCCATGAGATGTTCCTCCTCTGGGCAAGCCCGGGACCCAGATCCTGTTGTGCCTGTGAATAGGCTGCAGGGGGACGGTGAAGACCAGCAACAGCTTTCAGGGCTGCCACCTTCCGTGTGGGACAAGGAGCCGGACGTGTGCCATTCCGGATTCAGGCTCTTCCGAGGACGAGAGCCATGAGATGTTCCTCCTCTGGGCATGCCCGGGTCCTGAATCCTGTTGTGCCTTTGAATAGGCTGCAGGGGGACGGTGAAGATCAGCAACAGCTTTCAGGGCTGCCACCTTCCGTGTGGGACAAGGAGCCGGTCGTGTGCCTTTCCAGAATCAGGCTCTTTCGAGGACGAGATCAATGAGATGTTCCTCCTCTGGGCAAGCCCGGGTCCCAGATCCTGTTGTGCCTGTGAATAGGCTGCAGGGGGACGCTGAAGACCAGCAACAGCTTTCCGGCCTGCCACCTTCCGTGTGGGACAAGGAGCCGGACGTGTGCCTTTCCGGAATCAGACTCTGCCGAGGACGAGAGCCATGACATGTTCCTCCTCTGGGCAAGCCCGGGTCCCAGATCCTGTTGTGCCTGTGAATAGGCTGCAGGGGGACGGTGAAGACCAGCAACAGCTTTCAGGGCTGCCACCTTCCGTGTGGGACAAGGAGCCGGACGTGTGCCTTTTCGGAAAGAGGCTCTTCCGAGGACGAGAGACTAACCCTGACCCTAACCCTAACCCTAAACCCTAACCCTAACCCTAAGCCCATCCCTAACGACCCTAACCCTAACACTAACCCTAAGCCCTTAACACTAACCCTAACCCTAACCCCTAACCCTAACCCTAACCCCTAACCCTAACCCTAACCCTAACACCTAACCCTAACCCTAACCCTAATGGTCCTAACCCTAACCCTGACCCTAACCCTAACCCTAACACTAACCCCCTAACCCTAACCCTAACCCTAACACCTAACCCTAACCCTAAACCCTAACCCTAACCCTAACCCTAATGGCCCTAACCCTAACCCTAACCCTGACCCTAACACTAACCCTAACCCTAACCCCTAACCCTAACCCTAACCCTATCCCTAAACCTAACCCTAACCCTAACCGAACCCTAACCCTAAACCTAAGCCTAACCTAACCCTAACCCCTAACCCTAACCCTAACCCCTAACCCTAACTGTAAACCTTTTCTGACAAGGTGCAGGATGTGTGCCGTTTCCGAAACAGGTTCTGCTGAGGGCGAGAGCCATGAGATTTTCCTCCTCTGGGCAAGCCCGTATCCCAGATCCTGTTGTGCCTGTGAATAGGCTGCAGGGGGACGGTGAAGACCAGCAACAGCTTTCAGGGCTGCCACCTTCCGTGTTGGAAAAGGAGCCGGACGTGTGTCTTTTCGAAAACAGGCCCTGCCGAGGATGAGAGCCATGAGATGTTCCTCCTCTGGGCAAGCCCGCATTGTGAATCCTGTTGTGCCTGTGAATAGGCTGCAGGGGGACGGTGAAGACCAGCAACAGCTTTCAGGGCTGCCACCTTCCGTGTGGGACAAGGAGCTGGACGTGTGCCTTTTCGGAAAGAGGCTCTTCCGAGGACGAGAGCCATGAGATGTTCCTCCTCTGGGCAAGCCCGGGTCCCAGATCCTGTTGTGCCTGTGAATAGGCTGCAGGGGGACGGTGAAGACCAGCAACAGCTTTCAGGGCTGCCACCTTCCGTGTGGGACAAGGAGCCGGACGTGTGCCTTTCCGGAATCAGGCTCCGCCGAGGACGAGAGCCATGAGATGTTCCTCCTCTGGGCAAGCCCGCGTCGTGAATCCTGTTGTGCCTGTGAATAGGCTGCAGGGGGACGGTGAAGACCAGCAACATCTTTCAGGGCTGCCACCTTCCGTGTGGGACAAGGAGCCGGACGTGTGCCTTTTCGAAAAGAGGCTCTGCCGAGGACGAGAGCCATGAGAAGTTCCTCCTCTGGGCAAGCCCGTGTCCTGAATCCTGTTGTACCTGTGAATAGGCTGCAGGGGGACGGTGAAGACCAGCAACAGCTTTCAGGATCAGGACTGCCACCTTCTGTGTGGGACAAGGAGCCGTACGTGTGCCTTTCCAGAATCAGGCTCCGCCGAGGACGAGACCGATGAGATGTTCCTCCTGTGGGCAAGCCCGGGTCCCAGATCCTCTTGTGCGTGTGAATAGGCTGCAGGGGGACGGTGAAGACCAGCAACAGCTTTCAGGGCTGCCACCTTCCGTGTGGGACAAGGAGCCGCACGTGTGCCTTTTCGGAATCAGGCTCTGCTGAGGACGAGAGCCATGAGATGTTCCTCCTCTGGGCAAGCCCGGGTCCCAGATCCTGTTGTGCCTGTGAATAGGCTGCAGGGGGACGGTGAAGACCAGCAACAGCTTTCCGGCCTGACACCTTCCGTGTGGGACAAGGAGCCAGACGTGTGCCTTTTCAGAAAGAGGCACTTCCGAGGACGAGAGCCATGAGATGTTCCTCCTCTGGGCAAGCCCGGGTCCCAGATCCTGTTGTGCCTGTGAATAGGCTGCAGGGGGACGGTGAAGACCAGCAACAGCTTTCAGGGCTGCCACCTTCCGTGTGGGACAAGGAGCCGGACGTGTGCCTTTCCGGAATCAGGCTCTGCAGAGGACGAGAGCCATGAGATGTTCCTCCTCTGGGCATGTGCGGGTCCTGAATCCTGTTGTGCCTGTGAATAGGCTGCAGGGGGACGGTGAAGACCAGCAACAGCTTTCAGGGCTGCCACCTTCCTTGTGGGACAAGAAGCCGGACGTGTGCCTTTTCGGAAAGAGGCCCTGCCGAGGACGAGAGCCATGAGATGTTCCTCCTCTGGGCAAGCCCGGGTCCCAGATCCTGTCGTACCTGTGAATAGGCTGCAGGGGGACGGTGAAGACCAGCAACAGCTTTCAGGGCTGCCACCTTCCTTGTGGGACAAGAAGCCGGACGTGTGCCTTTTCGGAATCGGGCTCTGCCGAGGAAGAGAGCCATGAGATGTTCCTCCTCTGGGCATGCCCGGGTACTGAATCCTATTATGCCTGTGAATAGGCTGCAGGGGGACGGTGAAGACCAGCAACAGCTTTCAGGGCTGCCACCTTCCGTGTGGGACAAGTAGCCGGACGTGTGCCTTTTCGGAAACAGGCTCTGCCGAGGACGAGAGACTAACCCTGACCCTAACCCTAACCCTAAACCCTAACCCTAACCCTAAGCCCATCCCTAACGACCCTAACCCTAACACTAACCCTAAGCCCTTAACACTAACCCTAACCCTAACCCCTAACCCTAACCCTAACCCCTAACCCTAACCCTAACCCTAACACCTAACCCTAACCCTAACCCTAATGGTCCTAACCCTAACCCTGACCCTAACCCTAACCCTAACCCTAACCCCCTAACCCTAACCCTAACCCTAACACCTAACCCTAACCCTAAACCCTAACCCTAACCCTAACCCTAATGGCCCTAACCCTAACCCTAACCCTGACCCTAACACTAACCCTAACCCTAACCCTAACCCTAACCCTAAACCTAACCCTAACCCTAACCGAACCCTAACCCTAAACCTAAGCCTAACCTAACCCTAACCCCTAACCCTAACCCTAACCCCTAACCCTAACTGTAAACCTTTTCTGACAAGGTGCAGGATGTGTGCCGTTTCCGAAACAGGTTCTGCTGAGGACGAAGCCATGAGATTTTCCTCCTCTGGGCAAGCCCGTATCCCAGATCCTGTTGTGCCTGTGAATAGGCTGCAGGGGGACGGTGAAGACCAGCAACAGCTTTCCGGGCTGCCACCTTCCGTGTTGGAAAAGGAGCCGGACGTGTGTCTTTTCGAAAACAGGCCCTGCCGAGGATGAGAGCCATGAGATGTTCCTCCTCTGGGCAAGCCCGCATCGTGAATCCTGTTGTGCCTGTGAATAGGCTGCAGGGGGACGGTGAAGACCAGCAACAGCTTTCAGGGCTGCCACCTTCCGTGTGGGACAAGGAGCCGCACGTGTGCCTTTCCAGAATCAGGCTCTTTCGAGGACGAGAGCCATGAGATGTTCCTCCTCTGGGCAAGCCCGGGTCCCAGATCCTGTTGTGCCTGTGAATAGGCTGCAGGGGGACGGTGAAGACCAGCAACATCTTTCCGGCCTGCCACCTTCCGTGTGGGACAAGGAGCCGGACGTGTGCCTTTCCAGAATCAGTCTCTGCCGAGGACGAGAGCCATGACATGTTCCTCCTCTGGGCAAGCCCGGGTCCCAGATCCTGTTGTGCCTGTGAATAGGCTGCAGGGGGACGGTGAAGACCAGCAACAGCTTTCAGGGCTGCCACCTTCCGTGTGGGACAAGGAGCCGGACGTGTGCCTTTTCGGAAACAGGCTCTGCCGAGGACGAGAGACTAACCCTGACCCTAACCCTAACCCTAACCCCTAAACCTAACCCTAAGCCCATCCCTAACGACCCTAACCCTAACCCAAACTGTAAGCCCTTAACACTAACCCTAACCCTAACCCCTAACCCTAACCCTAACCCCTAACCCTAAGCCTAACCCTAACCCCTAACCCTAATCCTAACCCTAATCGCCCTAAACCTAACCCTGACCCTAACCCTAACCCTAACCCTAACCCCCTAACCCTAACCCTAACCCTAACACCTAACCCTAACCGTAAACCTTAAC
>NW_026060977.1:97500-102500 GCF_929443795.1 Astur gentilis
CTAATGGCCCTAACCTTAACCCTAAGCCTGACCCTAACCCTAACCCTAACCCTAACCCCTAACCCTAACCCTAACCCTAAACCTAACCCTAACCCTAACCGAACCCTAACCCTAAACCTAAGCCTAACCTAACCCTAACCCCTAACCCTAACCCTAACCCCTAACCCTAACTGTAAACCTTTTCTGACAAGGTGCAGGATGTGTGCCGTTTCCGAAACAGGTTCTGCTGAGGGCGAGAGCCATGAGATTTTCCTCCTCTGGGCAAGCCCGTATCCCAGATCCTGTTGTGCCTGTGAATAGGCTGCAGGGGGACGGTGAAGACCAGCAACAGCTTTCAGGGCTGCCACCTTCCGTGTTGGAAAAGGAGCCGGACGTGTGTCTTTTCGGAAAGAGGCTCTTCCGAGGACGAGAGCCATGAGATGTTCCTCCTCTGGGCAAGCCCGGGTCCCAGATCCTGTTGTGCCTGTGAATAGGCTGCATGGGGACGGTGAAGACCAGCAACAGCTTTCAGGGCTGCCACCTTCTGTGTGGGACAAGGAGCCGGACGTGTGCCTTTCCGGAATCAGGCTCCGCCGAGGACGAGAGCCATGAGATGTTCCTCCTCTGGGCAAGCCCGCGTCGTGAATCCTGTTGTGCCTGTGAATAGGCTGCAGGGGGACGGTGAAGACCAGCAACAGCTTTCAGGGCTGCCACCTTCCGTGTGGGACAAGGAGCTGGACGTGTGCCTTTTCGGAAACAGGCTCTTCCGAGGACGAGAGCCATGAGATGTTCCTCCTCTGGGCAAGCCCGGGTCCCAGATCCTGTTGTGCCTGTGAATAGGCTGCATGGGGACGGTGAAGACCAGCAACAGCTTTCAGGGCTGCCACCTTCTGTGTGGGACAAGGAGCCGGACGTGTGCCTTTCCGGAATCAGGCTCCGCCGAGGACGAGAGCCATGAGATGTTCCTCCTCTGGGCAAGCCCGCGTCGTGAATCCTGTTGTGCCTGTGAATAGGCTGCAGGGGGACGGTGAAGACCAGCAACATCTTTCAGGGCTGCCACCTTCCGTGTGGGACAAGGAGCCGGACGTGTGCCTTTTCGAAAAGAGGCTCTGCCGAGGACGAGAGCCATGAGAAGTTCCTCCTCTGGGCAAGCCCGTGTCCTGAATCCTGTTGTACCTGTGAATAGGCTGCAGGGGGACGGTGAAGACCAGCAACAGCTTTCAGGACTGCCACCTTCTGTGTGGGACAAGGAGCCGGACGTGTGCCTTTCCAGAATCAGGCTCCGCCGAGGACGAGAGCGATGAGATGTTCCTCCTGTGGGCAAGCCCGGGTTCCAGATCCTCTTGTGCGTGTGAATAGGCTGCAGGGGGACGGTGAAGACCAGCAACAGCTTTCAGGGCTGCCACCTTCCGTGTGGGACAAGGAGCCGGACGAGTGCCTTTCCAGAATCAGACTCTGCCGAGGACGAGAGCCATGAGATGTTCCTCCTCTGGGCAAGCCCGGGTGCCATATCCTGTTGTACTTGTGAATAGGCTGCAGGGGGACGGTGAAGACCAGCAAAAGCTTTCAGGGCTGCCACCTTCCGTGTGGGACAAGGAGCCGAACGTGTGCCTTTTCGGAAAGAGGCCCTGCCGAGGACGAGAGCCATGAGATGTTCCTCCTCTGGGCAAGCCCGGGTCCCAGATCCTGTGTTGCCTGTGAATAGGCTGCAGGGGGACGGTGAAGACCAGCAACAGCTTTCAGGGCTGCCACCTTCCGTGTGGGACAAGGAGCCGGACGTGTGCCTTCTCGGAAACAGGCCGTGCAGAGGACGAGAGCCATGAGATGTTCCTCCTCTGGGCAAGCCCGGGTCCCAGATCCTGATGTGCCTGTGAATAGGCTGCAGGGGGACAGTGAAGACCAGCAACAGCTTTCCGGCCTGCCACCTTCCGTGTGGGACAAGGAGCCAGACGTGTGCCTTTCCGGAATCAGGCTCTGCCGAGGAAGAGAGCCATGAGATGTTCCTCCTCTGGGCAAGCCCGGGTCCCAGATCCTGTTGTGCCTGTGAATAGGCTGCAGGGGGACGGTGAAGACCAGCAACAGCTTTCCGGCCTGACACCTTCCGTGTGGGACAAGGAGCCAGACGTGTGCCTTTTCGGAAAGAGGCCCTGCCGAGGACGAGAGCCATGAGATGTTCCTCCTCTGGGCAAGCCCGGGTCCCAGATCCTGTTGTGCCTGTGAATAGGCTGCAGGGGGACGGTGAAGACCAGCAACATCTTTCCAGCCTGCCACCTTCCGTGTGGGACAAGGAGCCGGACATGTGCCTTTCCGGAATCAGGCTCTGCCGAGGACGAGAGCCATGAGATGTTCCTCCTCTGGGCATGCCCGGGTACTGAATCCTATTATGCCTGTGAATAGGCTGCAGGGGGACGGTGAAGACCAGCAACAGCTTTCAGGGCTGCCACCTTCCGTGTGGGACAAATAGCCGGACGTGTGCCTTTTCGGAAACAGGCTCTGCCGAGGACGAGAGACTAACCCTGACCCTAACCCTAACCCTAAACCCTAACCCTAACCCTAAGCCCATCCCTAACGACCCTAACCCTAACACTAACCCTAAGCCCTTAACACTAACCCTAACCCTAACCCCTAACCCTAACCCTAACCCCTAACCCTAACCCTAACCCTAACACCTAACCCTAACCCTAACCCTAATGGTCCTAACCCTAACCCTGACCCTAACCCTAACCCTAACCCTAACCCCCTAACCCTAACCCTAACCCTAACACCTAACCCTAACCCTAAACCCTAACCCTAACCCTAACCCTAATGGCCCTAACCCTAACCCTAACCCTGACCCTAACACTAACCCTAACCCTAACCCCTAACCCTAACCCTAACCCTATCCCTAAACCTAACCCTAACCCTAACCGAACCCTAACCCTAAACCTAAGCCTAACCTAACCCTAACCCCTAACCCTAACCCTAACCCCTAACCCTAACTGTAAACCTTTTCTGACAAGGTGCAGGATGTGTGCCGTTTCCGAAACAGGTTCTGCTGAGGACGAAGCCATGAGATGTTCCTCCTCTGGGCAAGCCCGTATCCCAGATCCTGTTGTGCCTGTGAATAGGCTGCAGGGGGACGGTGAAGACCAGCAACAGCTTTCCGGGCTGCCACCTTCCGTGTTGGAAAAGGAGCCGGACGTGTGTCTTTTCGAAAACAGGCCCTGCCGAGGATGAGAGCCATGAGATGTTCCTCCTCTGGGCAAGCCCGCATCGTGAATCCTGTTGTGCCTGTGAATAGGCTGCAGGGGGACGGTGAAGACCAGCAACAGCTTTCAGGGCTGCCACCTTCCGTGTGGGACAAGGAGCCGCACGTGTGCCTTTTCAGAATCAGGCTCTTCCGAGGACGAGAGCCATGAGATGTTCCTCCTCTGGGCAAGCCCGGGACCCAGATCCTGTTGTGCCTGTGAATAGGCTGCAGGGGGACGGTGAAGACCAGCAACAGCTTTCAGGGCTGCCACCTTCCGTGTGGGACAAGGAGCCGGACGTGTGCCATTCCGGATTCAGGCTCTTCCGAGGACGAGAGCCATGAGATGTTCCTCCTCTGGGCATGCCCGGGTCCTGAATCCTGTTGTGCCTTTGAATAGGCTGCAGGGGGACGGTGAAGATCAGCAACAGCTTTCAGGGCTGCCACCTTCCTTGTGGGACAAGGAGCCGGTCGTGTGCCTTTCCAGAATCAGGCTCTTTCGAGGACGAGATCAATGAGATGTTCCTCCTCTGGGCAAGCCCGGGTCCCAGATCCTGTTGTGCCTGTGAATAGGCTGCAGGGGGACGGTGAAGACCAGCAACATCTTTCCGGCCTGCCACCTTCCGTGTGGGACAAGGAGCCGGACGTGTGCCTTTCCAGAATCAGACTCTGCCGAGGACGAGAGCCATGACATGTTCCTCCTCTGGGCAAGCCCGGGTCCCAGATCCTGTTATACCTGTGAATAGGCTGCAGGGGGACGGTGAAGACCAGCAACATCTTTCCAGCCTGCCACCTTCCGTGTGGGACAAGGAGCCGGACATGTGCCTTTCCGGAATCAGGCTCTGCCGAGGAAGAGAGCCATGAGATGTTCCTCCTCTGGGCAAGCCCGGGTCCCAGATCCTGTTGTGCCTGTGAATAGGCTGCAGGGGGACGGTGAAGACCAGCAACATCTTTCCAGCCTGCCACCTTCCGTGTGGGACAAGGAGCCGGACGTGTGCCTTTACGGGAACAGGCTCTGCCGAGGACGAGAGCCATGAGATGTTCCTCCTCTGGGCAAGCCCGGGTCCCAGATCCTGTGTTGCCTGTGAATAGGCTGCAGGGGGACGGTGAAGACCAGCAACAGCTTTCAGGGCTGCCACCTTCCGTGTGGGACAAGGAGCCGGACGTGTGCCTTCTCGGAAACAGGCCGTGCCGAGGACGAGAGCCATGAGATGTTCCTCCTCTGGGCAAGCCCGGGTCCCAGATCCTGATGTGCCTGTGAATAGGCTGCAGGGGGACAGTGAAGACCAGCAACAGCTTTCCGGCCTGCCACCTTCCGTGTGGGACAAGGAGCCAGAGGTGTGCCTTTCCGGAATCAGGCTCTGCCGAGGAAGAGAGCCATGAGATGTTCCTCCTCTGGGCAAGCCCGGGTCCCAGATCCTGTTGTGCCTGTGAATAGGCTGCAGGGGGACGGTGAAGACCAGCAACAGCTTTCAGGGCTGCCACCTTCCGTGTGGGACAAGGAGCCGGACGTCTGCCTTTTTGGAAAGAGGCTCTGCCGAGGACAAGAGCCATGAGAAGTTCCTCCTCTGGGCAAGCCCGGTTCCTGAATCCTGTTGTACCTGTGAATAGGCTGCAGGGGGACGGTGAAGACCAGCAACAGCTTTCCGGGCTGCCACCTTCCGTGTTGGAAAAGGAGCCGGACGTGTGTCTTTTCGAAAACAGGCACTGCCGAGGATGAGAGCCATGAGATGTTCCTCCTCTGGGCAAGCCCGCATCGTGAATCCTGTTGTGCCTGTGAATAGGCTGCAGGGGG
>NW_026060977.1:137500-142000 GCF_929443795.1 Astur gentilis
AGAGCCATGAGATGTTCCTCCTCTAGGCAAGCCCGGGTCCCAGATCCTGTTGTGCCTGTGAATAGGCTGCAGGGGGACGGTGAAGACCAGCAACATCTTTCCAGCCTGCCACCTTCCGTGTGGGACACGGAGCCGGACGTGTGCCTTTCCAGAATCAGGCTCTGCCGAGGACGAGAGCCATGAGATGTTCCTCCTCTGGGCAAGCCACGGTCCCAGATCCTGTTGTGCCTGTGAATAGGCTGCAGGGGGACGGTGAAGACCAGCAGCATCTTTCCGGCCTGCCACCTTCCGTGTGGGACAAGGAGCCGGACGTGTGCCTTTCCAGAATCAGACTCTGCCGAGGACGAGAGCCATGAGATGTTCCTCCTCTGGGCAAGCCCGGGTCCCAGATCCTGTTGTGCCTGTGAATAGGCTGCAGGGGGACGGTGAAGACCAGCAACATCTTTCCGGCCTGCCACCTTCCGTGTCGGAAAAGGAGCCGGACGTATGACTTTTCAAAAATAGGCTCTGCCGAGGACGAGAGCCATGATATGTTCCTCCTCTGGGCAAGCCCGGGTCCTGAATCCTGTTGTATATGTGAATAGGCTGCAGGGGGACGGTGAAGACCAGCAACAGCTTTCAGGGCTGCCACCTTCCGTGTGGGACAAGGAGCCGGACGTGTGCCTTTTCGGAAAGAGGCCCTGCCGAGGACGAGAGCCATGAGATGTTCCTCCTCTGGGCAAGCCCGCGTCCCAGATCCTGTTGTGCCTGTGAATAGGCTGCAGGGGGACGGTGAAGACCAGCAACATCTTTCAGGGCTGCCACCTTCCGTGTGGGACAAGGAGCCGGACGTGTGCCTTTCCGGAATCAGGCTCTGCCGAGGACGAGAGACATGAGATGTTCCTCCTCTGGGCAAGCCCGGGTCCCAGATCCTGTTGTACCTGTGAATAAGCTGCAGGGGTCGGTGAAGACCAGCAACATCTTTCAGGGCTGCCACCTTCCGTGTGGGACAAGGAGCCGGACGTGTGCCTTTTCGGGAAGAGGCTCTGCCGAGGACAAGAGCCATGAGATGTTCCTCCTCTGGGCAAGCCCGGGTCCCAGATCCTGTTGTGCCTGTGAATAGGCTGCAGGGGGACGGTGAAGACCAGCAACAGCTTTCAGGGCTGCCACCTTCCGTGTGGGACAAGGAGCCGGACGTGTGCCTTTTCGGAAATAGGCTCTGCCGAGGACGAGAGCCATGAGATGTTCCTCCTCTGGGCAAGCCCGGGTCCCAGATCCTGTTGTGCCTGTGAATAGGCTGCAGGGGGATGGTGAAGACCAGCAACATCTTTCCGGCCTGCCACCTTCCGTGTGGGACACGGAGCCGGACGTGTGCCTTTCCAGAATCAGGCTCTGCCGAGGACGAGAGCCATGAGATGTTCCTCCTCTGGACAAGCCCGGGTCCCAGATCCTGTTGTGCCTGTGAATAGGCTGCAGGGGGACGGTGAAGACCAGCAACATCTTTCCGGCCTGCCACCTTCCGTGTCGGAAAAGGAGCCGGACGTATGACTTTTCAAAAATAGGCTCTGCCGAGGACGAGAGCCATGAGATGTTCCTCCTCTGGGCAAGCCCGGGTGCCAGATCCTGTTGTGCCTGTGAATAGGCTGCAGGGGGACGGTGAAGACCAGCAACAGCTTTCAGGGCTGCCACCTTCCGTGTGGGACAAGGAGCCGGACGTGTACCTTTTCGGGAAGAGGCTCTGCCGAGGACGAGAGCCATGAGATGTTCCTCCTCTGGGCGTGCCCGGGTCCTGAATACTGTTGTACCTGTGAATAGGCTGCAGGGGGACGGTGAAGACCAGCAACAGCTTTCAGGGCTGCCACCTTCCGTGTGGGACAAGGAGCCGGACGTGTGCCTTTTCGGAATCGGGCTCTGCCGAGGAAGAGAGCCATGAGATGTTCCTCCTCTGGGCATGCCCGGGTCCTGAATCCTGTTGTGCCTGTGAATAGGCTGCAGGGGGACGGTGAAGACCAGCAACATCTTTCCGGCCTGCCACCTTCCGTGTGGAACAAGGAGCCGGACGTGTGCCTTTCCAGAATCAGACTCTGCCGAGGACGAGAGCCATGAGATGTTCCTCCTCTGGACAAGCCCGGGTCCCAGATCCTGTTGTGCCTGTGAATAGGCTGCAGGGGGACGGTGAAGACCAGCAACATCTTTCCGGCCTGCCACCTTCCGTGTCGGAAAAGGAGCCGGACGTGTGCCTTTTCTGGAAGAGGCTCTGCCGAGGACGACAGCCATGAGATGTTCCTCCTCTGGGCAAGCCCGGGTCCCAGATCCTGTCGTACCTGTGAATAGGCTGCAGGGGGACGGTGAAGACCAGCAACAGCTTTCAGGGCTGCCACCTTCCATGTGGGACAAGGAGCCGGACGTGTGCCTTTTAGGAATCGGGCTCTGCCGAGGACGAGAGCCATGAGATGTTCCTCCTCTGGGCAAGCCCGGGTCCCAGATCCTGTTGTGCCTGTGAATAGGCTGCAGGGGGACGGTGAAGACCAGCAACGTCCTTCAGGGGTGCCAACTTCCGTGTGGGACAAGGAGCCGGACGTGTGCCTTTTCGGAAACAGGCCCTGCCGAGGACGAGAGACATGAGATGTTCCTCCTCTGGGCAAGCCCGGGTCCCAGATCCTGTTGTGCCTGTGAATAGGCTGCAGGGGGACGGTGAAGACCAGCAACAGCTTTCAGGGCTGCCACCTTCAGTGTGGGACAAGGAGCCAGACGTGTGCCTTTGCGGAATCAGGCTCTGCCGAGGACGAGAGACATTAGATGTTCCTCCTCTGGGCAAGCCCGAGTCCCAGATCCTGTTGTACCTGTGAATAGGCTGCAGGGGGACGGTGAAGACCAGCACAGCTTTCAGGGCTGCCACCTTCCGTGTGGGACAAGGAGCCGGACGTGTGCCTTTTCGGGAAGAGGCTCTGCCGAGGAAGAGAGCCATGAGATGTTCCTCCTCTGGGCATGCCCGGGTCCTGAATCCTGTTGTGCCTGTGAATAGGCTGCAGGGGGACGGTGAAGACCAGCAACATCTTTCCGGCCTGCCACCTTCCGTGTGGAACAAGGAGCCGGACGTGTGCCTTTCCAGAATCAGACTCTGCCGAGGACGAGAGCCATGAGATGTTCCTCCTCTGGACAAGCCCGGGTCCCAGATCCTGTTGTGCCTGTGAATAGGCTGCAGGGGGACGGTGAAGACCAGCAACATCTTTCCGGCCTGCCAACTTCCGTGTCGGAAAAGGAGCCGGACGTGTGCCTTTTCTGGAAGAGGCTCTGCCGAGGACGACAGCCATGAGATGTTCCTCCTCTGGGCAAGCCCGGGTCCCAGATCCTGTCGTACCTGTGAATAGGCTGCAGGGGGACGGTGAAGACCAGCACAGCTTTCAGGGCTGCCACCTTCCGTGTGGGACAAGGAGCCGGACGTGTGCCTTTTCGGGAAGAGGCTCTGCCGAGGACAAGAGACATGATATGTTCCTCCTCTGGGCGTGCCCGGGTCCTGAATACTGTTGTGCCTTTGAATAGGCTGCAGGGGGACGGTGAAGACCAGGAACATCTTTCCGGCCTGCCACCTTCCGTGTGGGACACGGAGCCGGACGTGTGCCTTTTCTGGAAGAGGCTCTGCCGAGGACGAGAGCCATGAGATATTCCTCCTCTGGGCAAGCCCGGGTCCCAGATCCTGTTTTACCTGTGAATAGGCTGCAGGGGGACGGTGAAGACCAGCAAAAGCTTTCAGGGCTGCCACCTTCCGTGTGGGACAAGGAGCCGGACGTGTGCCTTTTCGGAATCGGGCTCTGCCGAGGACGAGAGCCATGAGATGTTCCTCCTCTGGGCATGCCCGGGTCCTGAATCCTGTTGTGCCTGTGAATAGGCTGCAGGGGGACGGTGAAGACCAGCAACAGCTTTCAGGGCTGCCACCTTCCGTGTGGGACAAAGAGCCGGACGTGTGCCTTTCCGGAATCGGGCTCTGCCGAGGACGAGAGCCATGAGATGTTCCTCCTCTGGGCAAGCCCGGGTCCCAGATCCTGTTGTGCCTGTGAATAGGCTGCAGGGGGACGGTGAAGACCAGCAACAGCTTTCAGGGCTGCCACCTTCCGTGTGGGACAAGGAGCCAGACGTGTGCCTTTGCGGAATCAGGCTCTGCCGAGGACGAGAGACATGAGATGTTCCTCCTCTGGGCAAGCCCGAGTCCCAGATTCTGTTGTACCTGTGAATAGGCTGCAGGGGGACGGTGAAGACCAGCAACAGCTTTCAGGGCTGCCACCTTCCGTGTGGGACAAGGAGCCGGACGTGTGCCTTTTCGGAAACAGGCTCTGCCGAGGACGAGAGACTAACCCTGACCCTAACCCTAACCCTAACCCCTAACCCTAACCCTAAGCCCATCCCTAACGACCCTAACCCTAACCATAACCCTAAGCCCTTAACACTAACCCTAAGCCTAAACCCTAACCCTAACTGTAACCCTAACCCGGACCCTATCTCCTAACCCTAACCCTAACCCTA
>NW_026060978.1:0-20932 GCF_929443795.1 Astur gentilis
AACATGGAAGGCCTGGTAAGTGGCAGTGGTATAAGGCACTAGCAATTTATCAGGGCTCTCTTTCAAATGCTGGCGTTTTCTGTGACTTGGATTTTGCCTATTGTTATGAGATCATTACATCACCTATCACACAAGTGTAGCTTTGTTAACTTTCAAAGAAAAGCTGCTAGACAATATACAACACAAAGTTAGACAAGCGAGGGAAGTACACAGGGATTTCACAGGCAATCTGGAATCCGGCACCCGACCTGAATTCCCGGCTTTGAAAACCTCTCTCCAAATGACTTACCATCCTTTCACTAAGATCCAGCAGCAGTTCCCTCCTGTGCCTCATGCTCTTCTGTAGTCAGCCAAAGCCCACGGAGCTGCACTGTAAGCTTGAAGACGAGGATGCCAGCTGCGTGTCCTATTTCTGTCACCTAGTTTTTACGTACCGTTTCTTGCTAATCAAAAGGCCCAGTGAATCCTCGTCACACATCACACTTGAGGTAGTACGTCCAAGCATTATTTCTGCCGCGCTACATTTGCACGGATTAGCTGCTGAACCCTCCAGATGATGTACTGCTTTTCAAGAAGGGTGTAGTATAACTGGTGAGGGTCTACAGTAAGTCCAAGAGGGTGCTCAACGATGTACAGGAGTCTGACTTCAAAGCATAAATTGAAAAACAGCCTCTTAACCTAGAAAGGGCAATACTGAAGAGAAAGAACAATGTTTAAACTCTAAAAGGTAGCTATAAGGAAGAACTTTTCTGTGCATCCACTGCACACAGTTACACGGAATCATGGGGCTTAAATTACAACCTGAAAAACTTAGGGTATGTGGCAATCTTTGCAACAGTAGTAATAATTACAGGAAATGTTTAAGAATAAATTAGGCAAGCGTTTGTCAAGAATGGTACAGAAAGTTGATCATTCACCTCTAGAATGAGAGCAACGCTAGACTATCTTCAAAGGTTCTTCTTTCCCCACTGCTGTCCCTCTCTGTATTTCTACGCTCATCCAATACAAGCATCATCCCCAGCTGTGTACTTACAATTCTATATGCATATGCACATGTCTAGAGATGCACATTTATTTCTTCGTTACACACAGCTGAAGGAGAGTACTCATAGGCAAGCCAATTTACATAAACAGCTTCTGAAAGTAAAACACCTCAGCCTCTTGCAAAACGTGAGCCCAACAGAACACCGGGAGCGGTATGTAAATCCTTATTCCAAAACTGCATTCTCTTAAATCTTATGAAAACCATTTCTAACGTAAAGCCTGACCTGACTGGTCTATTTTCTGACACTCCCCTTCTCTGTCATCAGGTACTTATTAGATAGTAAAACAACTGACGGGGTAAACACCATAACTAGCACAATAGCTGACTGCCGTAGCAGTTGCATATCAGGTCTGAAGAAATGTGAGTTTAGTAGGTAGATACACATTCAGAAATGCACAAGAACTGAAAGGAGTAATCTGTAACTGGTAGACTAAGAACACTGCAATAGCATGCAATGTAAATCAACATGCACCTATAGGGAAGGGAAAGGAAGTACGGAAACATTCTTCTGGATTAAAAAAAAAAAAAAAATACGCAGCAATGGTAGGAAAAGGTACTTGGAACGTGCCACTTTCAATCCACTGAAACAATGTCTGCAACAGCAGTAAGAACACTGGCAAACTACCTTCTCTGTTCCACAGGGCCTTGAAACCCATACGCATTGTCTGTTGCCAGTTGCCCTTAGGAAACAAAGGCGCTGCGATCAGTAGAAGCGTGTAGAACACCGAAAATGAAACTTTTGAGTATGTCACATGCAAGATCCTCATTCTCCGTACAGTCTACAAGGTTACACAATTGTAAAATACTTTGTAAGAATGAAAATCCTGAAGTTTGCCTTGGATTATAAAAGTTTTAAAACTCCGTTTTGAGGTTTTTTTCCAAGGGTTTTAGAAATAAAAGCATCTTGGTAAAGTGATTTTCACACACTGCACAGACACAAGCAGTGTTTCTCCCACTGCGAGAGGAGTATCAAAATACTCTTATCTAATATGTTATAGACAAGAGTGACCAAGGTCACAGGAGAATCTGTACTTTCCCACTGATTACAAGGAACGGGCCAGCTGCTTTGTGCCTCCTATGCAGCTGGAGCATGCAGTTGCCTGGTAACTTGTTCTGAGCTATTGCATCGTAATCACATATACATGGAGGAATACCAAGCTGACCGCTTAGGTTTATCAGCCAAAACAGTTTACAGCAACACAATAGTTTAGAGCAATTCAGGAAGTTTAACACTGAATTTAGGTATGCGCTTATATGGTTTGACGAACAGAACTTTTATAAATGAAAGGGAAACAACAGGTGACTTTAGAGCATACAAAAGGTATAGTCTACAAACCAAATATCAATTATTAGCAATGTTTCCCTGTTCAAAGGGCATCACTTAATGTCTCAGACTCAACAAGCATGAACTGACAGACTGTTATGATTTGAAAATTTTAAAAAAGTTCTAATAGTGTGCCCAAAACAGAGCTGTTTCAGTGTTCAGGCTAGACTCGTTGTCTCCAGTAAATACATATCTTAATTCTAACACAGGATAAAAAACGATTTATAAATGTCCTCTTGTAAAAATGAAACTGTTCCAATCACCCTGTTCACTCCTATTTAAGATATTAAATAGGGCAAATCAGAAGTAACTTGAACCAATCCCTCCCACCCAGCTATAAACCAGGACCATATACAGCCCTTGCAGAATACACAAGACCCTGTCTCATTCCAGCCATATCATTAGCACAAGCTGTGCAAACCCATGCAAATCAACAGGTTTTCCAGGCATAAAAGCAGACTCCAACAGCAGTTAAGCCACTTCTTACAACTGACAAGGTCATACTTCCATCACTGATTATAGCACAAGAACAAAAGAGAATGGGTCTTTATTGTCCTTCATGAACTTGAGGGGCTGCAAGAAACCAGTGAAGTTACAAGCCTGGATTCTGTAATGTCGCTATCAGCATAATTTCCAGATCAAAGATCCGGCCTCCTGTTAAGATCATCAAACATAATTTTGAGTTCAGGGAACAGGTCATCACAACACTATGTTAGGTAGAGTATAAAACCTTATCATCAGATTCTCAGCTAGTTTAAGTCAATGTATTCTGTGTGTTCCGCTGAAGTCAATGAAACTAAACACACTATCATAGGAAAGAGATATTTCAGCACGCCTCAGACCTGGAAAACTGTCTTGAAAAATGCCCGTAACTTTTAACACAAATTCTCTGCACTTCCCACGATCTCTCAACAGCGAGCAGTAGTAAGACCCTAACAGTTACTTGCAACCTATTTCTTGCATAGCATTCATTTTTATTTTAATTTTAAAAGGGGCAACTAATACATAAGATTTTTGCAGCTACTCACAAAAATCAATAAGCAAAGACATTTGTTCCAAGACTTAAATTTCTTGTATAATTTAAAAAACTAGCAAAGCTCTGTAAAGTAAAATAGATACATTTACCTACTAATGTAGGAAACTACAGACAAACTTCAGGAAATGACCAAAGGTGCAGAGGATAGGCTAATGCCTATTAGCATTAGGTAGAAAAACAAGGTAGAAAAGGTAGAAATGCCTATTAGCATTAAGGTAGAAGAAGAACAACAACAACAACAAAAAACCCCCAGAAGTTCTACAGAAAAATGAGTGAGCAGCCCACAGCACTGGCAGACAACAGATTTTTTTATCCCCGCTTCCTCCACCCCTTCTTCTTATCCCCCCACCCCCGTTTTTTTTTGAAGGAAATAATTATTCTATTCTGAAACATATTGCCAGTGATGCAGTTGAAGCCAAAAGTTTAAATGAGTTCAGGAGAGAATTAACCGAATTCTAACACATGTGCCAACACAACTGCTATAGAAAGCATCTGCATCATGGTGAAATGCAAACAGCTACTCTGAGAATGACACCTTATTCTTCACTAAATTTGCCTTTTACCCTGTTGTATAGTTACTAATGTTGAAAAGAGTCACTGCTGTGCAAGAAACTAAAACTTACAGCGCTTTATGCTCGGAGAGAACTGTGGCCCATCAGCTCGTGGCTGTGAAGTCTTACAACTTAACACGTTGCAGTTGCACACCAGCAAGTTCTGAGGTGGACTGCCGACTGTATTCAATAGTCACAGCTTATGTAGGAGGATATGATAAACCTTACTTATTTGCCTTTAACCGATGCTCCAAATATGTTAAAGTCGTTCTTAAAGTAGGTTACTGGTTTGATTACCCTTCATACAAAATCCTCCTTCAAATGGAGCTTTCTCTTCTCTTCTTTTCAGATTTAAGGCAGACTTGCTTGTTCATGCCAAAGAGAAAAAGGTTAAGCATTATTAAAAAATAAGACTATTGCCTACCTTTAAGTATCCATAAAGCTATCAACATGAACCGTATGGTGGCCTGTTAGCATCGCTATTTGAACACGGGCATGCAAAATGTCCTTCAGTTAAATTCCAAAATCTATGAAGTAATTGGTGGGCAATTCCCCAAGGATAAAACGTCTATCAAAAGCCAACAGTAAGCCAGAAATCGCTTTCCGTTTCATAGGGTAAAAAAAAATAAATACAGTGAATCCTGAAAAAAGAAATAGATATTAGACAGGGAACGCCTATATAGTTATAGGGCAAGTAATAAAACATTTAGTGTTTTGATTTTATTTTTTTTTATGTCATCACAATAGTTAGACAAACATGGAAACATTTGCAACAGCAATACTTGGGTCACTTTAAAATCTTGGTAACACTGAAATACAGGGCAGCGAAAGCTAATGATGTGGGGAGGGGACTTTAGGTCTTATTATTTTCAGACACATTCACACACACACACATATATATCTATACACACACGCGCACTCCACAACTCCAAAGAGCTATCTTAACTATGTCTGCCAGTAAACGGAAATAGTAGGCAGAAAGGAACCATATCCATACTAAGACAGTTAGCTGTGTCGTAAAACTGAAGATCACTGCAACCAGTGCCATCTTAAAGAAGAAGAAAAAAAAAAAAAAAAACCAACACCAAAAAACCTGAAAGGAACCATCGCTGTGCATGTCATAAGCATGAAGTTATTTTAACCTGGTGACTACTCTGCTCTATACTTTAAGCATCGTGAAGTTTTTATGTGTTTTTAAGGTCTAAGGTTACTATTTTAAATGACCTACTTGTAGTGGCAGCCCAAGTAGCATTCTGGAGAACACCACAGTGCCCACAACTTCTACAGGTCAGTGCAGTCTGATCAAGCACTACATTTCTAGGGGAGGAAAACAAAAAACCACTACCGCTCATTTATTCAATTGAAAAGCTTATTACCTGCACCTTCCAAAGCAACAGGCTACAGGAACACTGAATGCAAAGTAAACCAGACCCATCTGGAATACTCTGACTCAGTCTCAGCTCCAAGTTACACATCTTTCATTTCGTATTTTAAGGGATTAACAGCATTTGGATGCACAGAAACTGTCTTTACAGTGAAGTCTGCAGACCTCTGAGTCAAAAGTTAAAATGTCTTCCTAAATTATAACAGTATTAGCACTTCCTCTGAAAGGAGTGAAAAAAACACAACCAGGGAAGGAGGAAGTGACACAACACCAAGGGTTTTTTTCCCAGAGATTACAAAATCCTGAGAGAACAAGATGCTTGTGCTATCAGAATAAAAATCCCCAAAGAAACAAAAGAGTTTACCTTTCCCTTGGAAAAGTTACTTTTGAGTCAAGATCTGCCCTTTTTCTCTCCCAAGCATGAAATCTCTCTTCAGCTTAAGACTCTCTTCTACTGCAGTAGAAATTTAGTGCACATGCTGGAACCTGGACAGAATCTTATTTAAAAAAACAAACAATACAATAGTACTACAGTGGCTAGAAATCTTTTACATATTCTGATGAAAAGACTCAACTTATTTCTAGGAAATAAAGTGTTTGGGGCCAAAGCCAACGCATGATGGTCATGTAAGGTTAAATTTTTATTAATTTTTTTTTTTTTTTTTTAAATTGATATATTGAAAAAAGCTGGAGAAGGAAGCGGGGACAGAAATGAAAAACCACTCAGGGAGTCAGTGGTATAGATTGTCACCATGCAATCTCAATATTGTAATTGCAGATCACATAGTCAGAACAAGCCAGTCAAAAGTAGCACACTCCCTGGGAGAGGGGGGGGAGTCTCTCCCCTTGTCTTTCAAGCCAAGACCCAACTAGCAGAAGGCAGCTTTTCTGTCAGATAAAGCAAGGCAAAAGGATCATGTACAGCAACTTCCTTGCAGCCTCTTGCTCCTGAGCACCCTTCTTCACCTCTTTCTTTCTTTCTTCTGGTGATGGGAAGGCAAAGCATGTTCTGCTCCTGTGAGCCCATACTGCTTGTCCCTATAGTCACAGCAGGCACCTGTGATTCCTCTCCGAAGACATTTACGCATAGAAATCAGTTGAGTGGTGTGTTACGGAAGCATAAGCTGCAGTGGACGTGATTTTGAATCAGTTAATTTTGTGCCCACCATGACAAAATAAAACCAGCAATTTCTTACTTTATAGAAATTCTCCTAAAGTAGTAGTTGCCCCCAACAGCTGTCAAGTTTTTTATCACAGGAGAACAAATGCAGCCAAAAGAACATTTTCTCTAAAAGGACCGCTCCGAACTACACAAGCAGGCAGGCACAGGCAGCTCCCGATTTAATAAAGCGTATGTACACAGCACCACTTAGTGGTGCAAGCGGAGTCACCGCTGATAGGAATGAGAAGCTTGAACACCAACCTTCCCTCCCCGGCCCCCTGGACACTGCAGCCTGATCTTGACAAATTGACCGCCTGGATAAAGCAAGCTATCTGGCAACTAAAAAGATCCATTGTACTTTTCTGCTCAGTACACCTAAAGATACAGATTCACCCTCGAAATCTCGGCAATTTCTTGAATACCACCAACACTCAGAACAGGTTTCAAATGGCAACGTGGCAGGACAAAGTAATAAATGCTTATCCTTAAGTCTGCTAACTTTCTAAACCTTTGCCTAGACCTTAAGGAAATGTAAAAACAAACAAACTACTGCAAAGTTCAATACGCAAGCCACGCAAAGTTAAGGCTATCAAGTAGGAACCTGATTACGAGTATAAATCATGCAATAGCTACTCTATGACATGGATGTCCTGAACAGATCATCCTCTACAGTGTAAGTCCAAGGTACAAACCCATCAGCACCTTCTTCCCTCTCTGTATCGCTGTGGTTACCTGCTCTGTGCCCAGAGCCAAAAAGAATCCCAACGTTGGAGTTACTGTTCCTTTTATGCCCAGCCCCATACTTCTTTCCCGACGGAGAAGTGATGCACCTGATTTGAGGTGGAGTGCAGACAACCTTCTCATCTAGTGCTGGGCAGTTTATTTGTCCCATAAACAAACCCCAGGAAAGAGAATGCACGGTTGGACGGGTGCACTTGAGGTTTTGACCATGCGGTAGCACCGTTAACTGCTGAAAGAGCAGGACGCTCTGCCGCTCCGTGTCCATGTCACGACTGCCCTCACGTCCCCAGTCTGCACCCAGCTCCTCCAGGGTGTGCAGAGGGGCTTCCAGCCCTGGCTCAGCAGGCGTCCACATAAGATCCCCCAGCCAAGAGGGGGGTGTATGCTCACCTGCCACATCGATACCGTGGGTACATTAAAAGCCACCCCCCAACTCTTTCCCCAGAAGTGACTGGGGGAGGCTTTTCAGTCATCTGGCTGTAAACCCCCTCCCCCTCAGGGAGACCAACATCCAGGCATGCCTTGCTCTAACTCCCCAAATCCACTGCCCTCCGAGGAATAAAAGGCGTCTGGGCCACTCCCCCGGCTCTAATCTGCAGATATGCCTGGCTTCCCAGAAGTAGGCTGAGAAAGCCAGCATTAAGGCAGTCCTTCCCACGCCCAGATCCACAAAATCCTCAGAGAAAAGAAGAAAAATAGCCACTTCACTGCAGCAGGAAGTAAATAAACTTGGGGGACACAGGAGGCCAGTTCTCCTGGGGTCAATGGAAAGGAGGGCTAGATGCAACGTATCTGAGGATTTTCCATGTGCACAGCTGAAACAGCCATGCCTCAAGCAGGGATGCGTCCCATTTATGGCAGTTCCTCGCCACTTCTCATCCCCAAAAGACAAACTCGGGCCTCTGCCTTCTCCGTGTGTAGCTCCCCACTCCCTTCAGCATGGAGCTGCGAGGCTCTGGGTTTGTGGAGAACCACAGGTGGGAAACCGAGGCTACTAATGGTGACCACAGAGAACAGACCAGCTCGGAGGGGGCGAGGAGGGCCGATGCACAATTTCTACGTTTGAATTTGTTGGGAACTTGGTGGGAGTCACAAGCTTGCAAGCCACAACCCACAAGCTTGCAAGGCACAACCCCAGCTATCCAAGACATGGGCTTCCCAAGATCACAAACCTCCGGGGACGGGGACGGCGCCTGCGCCGGCGAGCGAACGCCGGGCTGCCCCAACGCGAAGCACGGCGCATGCGCCCGGGAGGCGCGTCCGCACGGCTGGTCGGGGAGCGGGCGCAGCGGGAAGCCCGCGGAAAACCACGCGAAACCGGCAACGCTCCCGAGTCTGACCTGGTCGGACTCCGGGGGCCGCGAGGACTACGCCACGCCCGAGAGCCGCGCTGCTGCCCGGCCGCCGAGTCCGCGAAAACTACAGCTCCCGGCATGCCCCGGGAGGCAGCCTGCCCTGCTGCCTGACCCCGAGGGGACGCCGCTTCCGTTCCCCCCCACCTCCCCACGCCGGCGCAGCGGCAGTTCCCGCCGAGCCCCCAGCGCCGCTCCGGGTAGCTCCGGCACGGCGCGGCCCCGCTGCCGCTCCGTGCGTGCAACACGGACCCCGCCGTCCTCCTCGGGGCTTTCCCCGGGACCCGCCGGCCGACTGCGCAGCCCCGCCACGGGGCCCGGTGAGCCCCCACCCCCGCGCGCCCGTTCTCTCAGCCGCCCTGTCAGCGCCCCACCCCCCACCCCCCCGCGCCCGTTCTCTCAGCCGCCCTGTCAGCGCCCCACCCCCACCCCACCCCCGCGCGCACGTTCTCTCAGCCGCCCTGTGAGCCCCCAGGGCTCCCCCTCGGCCTCGGCACCCCCACCGCCCCCGGGCCACCCCCGCCTCCGACGTTCGTGCTCCGAGGGGCGCCCGGCCCCGCTCACCTTCTCCCTCGGGCCAGCCGCAGCCCGGTCACCGCTCAGCTCCGCTCTGCTCCGCTCCTGCCTGGGCTCCCGGCGGCCCCTCCCCCGGCAGCCCCTCCTCCCCCGGCGGCCCCCCCCTTGCCAGGGAGGGGGCGTCGCCATCAGCCTCTCACTGCCCGCACCTGCGGCTCCTCCAGCCCCGGCCCGCAGCTGTGGTACCGAAACCCGGAACCAAACCCCTCAACACCAAGGTGAACTGAAGCATCAGGCACTGCCTTGAATGAGTGACAGATGTCAAGAGTCATCTGATGTGGAAGAGGTGTTAACTGGGGTCAAAATACAGATTTTAATACCCATCTTATTTTAGTTCTAAGACTTGGCGATTGCCAGGTATCATCTTTTCCATTGCCCCAGGTCCACCCGCGAGCGAGGCCACAAGGGAGATTTCTTCCAGAGAGAGGATAGAGTTATTAAGTCTCAAGACCACGATTTGCTTTTCTCCTTCATGAAGAGGTGAGTGGGTCATATAGCATCACTAGTCACCCAAGCAGTTAAGCCTGAACTTTTCACCTGTCCTTTAATGCCGTCAACTCCAAGCTAAATTTTTCCCGTTATTAAGAGGGGACCAAAGATCATGTGAAGTATTATTATCCTTTCTACAAATACACCCCCATCTTGGAGCTTTAGCTACTAGAGAAGGTCTTGGGAGTTTGGGGTCAGAGGAGCTAGCTGCAAGTACAAACTTTCATACAGCTCTGTTTAGGATGTGTGATGTTTCTCTGGTTGTCTAAACCGGTCTAAATTTCCACAGATGGTCCCGACTCTGGGTGGCTCTAACAAGGATCCTGGAACTCCAGTAAGTTCTAAACATCGTTTTATATTTTAAACATGATCCCAAGTTCCTTTTTGCACTTGTCTCTACGGTTTTGGCAGCTGACAGCCCCGAGGGGTGCTTGTACAAGTTTCTCCCGAAGGGCGAGTAAATTAATTCTTTTGTCCGTGAGGTGGATGGTTTGGTAACGTTATAATTCACAACGCTATAATTCCTTCTTTCAAATTTAAAAAAAATAATTGCCTTTTAAATCCATCCAATTGAATCTGCTAAAATGATTCTCGTTGTTCTACCTCTTTTCTCAAGTTTTGGTTAAATTCAATGTCAGTATTCTCCACGGAACTAGATTTTCATCTGACTTTGGAATCGGAAAGGCAGGCTGTTACCGAGGTTAAATTCTGTGTCTTTACAAAACTTTGAATCAGTTACAAAACTAGATTATTTTTTTTAATTCAAATTACAAAACCGGTTAATATCAAGATGAACAGTTCAAACAATAATTGTTTCATTTTGTTTATCTCATGTTTAGAACCCCTCAAAAAAAACACATACACCCTCTAAACACACAAAAAGATTATTGCCCTCGACAATATTCCTAATAGCAACCCCAACATTATAAACTTTACACAACTGTTTTCCCAAATAGATAACGTGAAACTTACTTATAGATTTTCCGTTTTAAAGGGACAGTTTCTTTAGACTTCCAGTTTCTTGTTGGGTGCTTTCTTTATTCTCGAATAATGAAGCCAAGGTTCTTCTCCCAGACCTTTACTGCTACAAGTGTTGTTAAAATGACTCGATACGGTCCTTTCCACTTCTCGGTGATTTTATATATATTCAATCTCCTGGTCGGAAGGGATGCGCTGCTACGTCCAATTCTAAGGGTCCAGCTGTGGAGACATACTGACAAAGTTCTTGAAAAGAATTGCTTAAAGAAATCATAACACCTTTTAAAAACATATCTCCAAAGGCACTCAAGATACTCAGAACACAGGACTCTTGATATGGTCTTTCATACATTTCCTAAAGACTTGGCTTTTCTTTCTCTTCTGGCTATACTCCGATTCTTAATAGAGCCACGGGTAACGCTTTAACCCATGTGAGGAGTGAGGTTTCCTGACAAATTTTACTCGACTGTTGCTTAAGGATATAGTTCATTCTCTCTCTCTCCCCCCACACACACTTGCCTGTGGTCTATGTGGGGTGTGATAGTCTCAATCCATAGATAATACTTGGCTCAACTTGTCTCATAATCTTTGCTATAAAATGAGGGCCATTGTCAGATGACATTCTTACAGGCACCCCATATTTTGGTATTATCTCTTTGAGCAAGACTTTGACTACTTCCCTTGCTTTGTTGGTGCGACAAGGGAAAGCCTTGGGCCACCCAGTAAAGATATCAACTAAAACTAGGACATATCCTTATTTTCAAGGCAATTCTATAAAATCAATTTGCTAATATTCTTCTAAAAAATTTCCTTATTTAATAATCCCAAAGATGATCTTATTACTGGTTCGGGGATAATTTTACATATACATTTCACGTCCACTTATAATTGTTTAAACAATCTTTGTCATATTTCGCTTTCTGTTTCCCAGTATACTCTGTGATGTTCAATGGGGCATTTTCTCTTATTATTGTGGGTGGGACTATTATTCGACCTGTCGGTGTTACAGCCTATCCTGTTTCATTTTGTTAGCCTGCAATCTAATAATTAATTCTTCATCTTTTTCATTATAATTTGGAGTTTCTTTAGGCAATTTTATACCTTTCTCTGGAACTAGTGCTAGGATGCCTTTTTCTGCAGCCTCTTCAGCAGCTTTATCAGCCAGTCGGTTACCTGCGTTAGGACCGGTCTTACCTAACGGATGTGCTTTACAGTGCATCATCGTGACTGCTGTTGGTTTTTGAATGCTTTCTAACAATTTCAGTATTTGTTCTGCGTGCTGAACGGCGGTTCCTGGTGCAGATAACAGTCCTCTTTCTCCCCGTATCGCTCCATGCGCACGTACCACTCCAAAAGCATACTTTGAGTCTGTCCAAGTGTTGACTCGCTTTCCTTGACTTAGTTCCAGAGCTCGAGTAAGAGCTATCAATTCAGCCTTTTGGGCAGAGATCATCGAAGGCAAAGTTGGCAACGCAAGTACCTCCTCAGTAGTTATTGTCTATCTCGATAAAACGTTTTCCTTCACAGATGGAACCGCTTCCGTCGGCATATAGTTCCCAATCTGTTTCTTCTAGTGGCACATCTCAGAGATCCAGTCAGCTGGAGTAAACTCTTTCGATTGCCTGCAAGCAGTCACGTTCCAGTTCTCCTTTAACTCGGTCAGTTGTTGAAAACGCAACAGGGTTAACAGCGGTAGTAGTTTTTAGGTAAACATCATCTTGTTCCAGCAACAACACCACTTGGTATTTCAGCATTCTGCTAGAGGATAACCAGTGCCCCCCTTTCCGTTTTAGCACAACAGTTATCATATGGGAAACGTACAGTAATCCTTTCTCCTCAGGCGAACTTACGAGCTTCCTGGATCAGTAGCACAGTTGCAGCGATGGCTCTCGGACGACCGGAGCATCCCAGACTCACGTTATCCAATCACTTCGAGAAGTAGGCCACAGCTCACCCATTTGGCCCTAAATATTGGGCCAGGATACCCAGAGCTCTACCTCTTCTTTCACGAGCAGAAAGTTCAAGTGTCTCTTGTGAGATCTGGCAGACGCTAGGGCTGGCACCCCTGTTACAGCCTGTTTCAATTCTTGGAAGGTAGCTTTCTCGGCATCGGTCCAATCCGTCGTTTGAGGTTTTGAGCTGCTCCTATAAAGGTCAGGCCAGCAAGCCACAATTTATAATCTACAGGTGACACCACTCGACCATTCCCGGAAATGCTTGTCATTCATTTTTTTAGTCTTAGGTTCAGGGAGACGACACGTTGCCTCTTTTCTCTCAGTTCCCAATTGTCTCTGTCCTTTTAGGATTTTAAAACTCAAATTTAAGATTCTTCTTTCTGGGTTATTTGGGTTTTTTTCTTTTGACACTCGATATCTATTGATTCCCAAAAAGTTCAAAAAGTTAAGAGTTGACTTTGTGCATTGTTCTTCCGTCTCAGCTACCATTAACAGATCGTCCATATATTTCAGCAAGATTTCTTGATTATTTTCTTTCTTCCAAATCTCTAATTCTCGTGCCAATTGATTTCCAAAAATGGTAAGACTATTCTTAAAGCCTTGAGGCAAGACTGTCCACGTATATCGTGTTTTTCTCCCAGTCTCAGGATTTTCCCATTCCAAAGCAAAAACCTCTTGACTATTGGGATCCAAGGGAATACAGAAAAAGGCATCTTTTCGGTCCAACACTGTGAACCATTCTCATTTCTCCGTTAGGGTTGTTAACAAAGTATAAGGATTTGCTACGACCGGATGAATACCTTGTACTATTTGATTTATTGCTCTGAGGAGGTCTTGAACTAATCTATCATCTTTTTCATCAGCCTTTTAAAAGGCAAGATCGGGGTGTTATATCTGGATTCACATTCTATTAACAATTTGTATCTTAAAAATTTTTGTATTACCATTACTAACTCTTTCCGACTTTCCGGTTTTAGGGGGTATTGTTTCATTCTTACCGGATTCGATCCTGGCTTTAAATCAACTCTCACAGGTTCTGCTTTTTGGATTTACCGGGAACTTCCCAGTCCAGACGACTGGAATGACAGCATTACACTTGGACCGGTATAATCTTCTGCTTTCGGTAAACATCCTGTTAACAACAAAGCCGCTGCTTCGATACGTTTAGTTTCTGGAATTAAAATTTTAAGCTCTCCATTTTTAACTTTAATTTCTGCCTCTAAGTTCTCAAATAGACCTCTCCTTAACAGGAGTTTAGGAGAATTTGGCACATACAAAAACTGCCGAGTGACCCATTGCTTTCCTAATTTCATTGTTAAAGATTTAAAGAAGGGTCTAGTTTCTCGTTCGCTTGTTGCACCAACACCACCAATTTCTTCAAAACTTAACTCTCCCTCTGAGGTATTTAAAACTGAAAAGGTGACTCTAGTGTCAACTCAAATTCAATTTTCTGTTCTCCCAGTTTAGCTGTAACCAGAGGTTCTGCTGGGAGACTCCCCTCCGGTCCCCGTCCGATACGTTCACTTAAAAAGAACAAATCTACATATGGCACTTTATTCCATTTACTCTCTCTCCTACAAAACAACAGTAATTGCAATATAGTATTGTAACTCAAAGTTCTGTTTGTTTACCATTTTTCCTGCAGTTCACCCCAACGTGCCAATAAACATCCCAGCGGTGATGTTTCTGGTAACTTTTCATCAGCAGTTCTATTTCCTGCACTCTTATTCTTAAACAATTTTGCTAATGCCATTATACTTATATACATTCAAATACCAAATACCAAACAAATGCAAACGACAGCTGTCCCAAATAATACACAAAGTCCAACCCAGCAATAGCTTTCGCTTATGACTTACGGGCAGACGCCTAGGCTTCCACTGCAGACGGCTACCCTCCAAGCCCCAACCCTGGGAAGCTTTCGCCGCGCCTCACGGGCAGGCTTTCCAAACAAATTCCAAAGAAGCAGCGCCTTACCTTTTTTCCAGGGAACGCTGCGAGGAGCTTTGCGTGTCGAGGGTGACGGTTCTCCCCGAGAATACCTCGGTGCCGGCCGGAGCTCGATCGACACGCCATCTCGTCCAGTCTCACTCGCAAGGTCCCATCTGGGTCGCCAAAACCGTTACCGAAATCCAGAATAAAACTCCTTAACGCCAACGTGAAGTTAAGAAGCAGGCACTTTGTTTATCGCAGCGCTGGGGACACGGGGGATCGCTCCTCCAAAGGCGTGTCCCACTTAGTATCAAAATCCATCAGTTTTTACAGGCTTTTCCCGTCAGGTCATTGTTACCTAAGCTCCTTCCGTAAAAACGCATACTATGCTCGTTCTTAAATTTAACCGTTGTAACGATCGGTCCTGTGATTATATAACCTTATCAATATTCTTATTTAAAAACAATCATTGGTCAGTGACACTTGGCTCTGCTGACTGGCATCGTCGATACTCAAATCGAGATGGGAAGGGCAAGGGGGTTTCCAAGCAGCAAACTGGTGTCCACGACGGTTTCCTTAGTTTCCTGAAACAGAACGTAGGAAAACCAGTAACTTCCTGGTGAGGATTCTAGGGTTAGCTGTTTCAGACTTTAACAATATTACGGTTCCTAGCGTCACGCATAACACAGCTCCTAAAGTTTCTATGGCTACGTTTCAAACTTAACAATCCTATACGTTACGCTTCACAATTTTACTTCTTAATCAAACCTAACTCTTCTATGTGATTTAATGTTGATTTCTTTACCAGAACATTTGCAACAGCTGGAGCCCAGCAGGAACAGGGGGGGCACGGCCCGACCCCCCCCAGCGCCTCACCTCCTCCTCCTCCCCTGGGCTCCCTCACAGCCCCTCGCCCCGTGCAGAGGGAGCGCAAACGCAGCCCGGAGGGCAAAGGGGCCGGCCGGCCAGCGTCTATTCAGTCAGTCGCGCGCCTATCGAGTCCTGCCAGCGAGTCTGCTCCGGGGCTCGGGGCGCCCCCCGGCGCTCCCCCTGCCCCTCGGACACCTCTGATAGCACATTTCCATACGTTCTGTATGGCACGTCGAAATATTTGGGTGGTTTTAATACTTTGTACCAGCTGTGGTTTGCTGCTAGGTGACTGTAAAAGTGAGATTTGGTAAATAATGGTTAGAAATCTTATACTAACGCTACAACTGAAACAACAGACAAAAGTATAGCCGAGCAATTAACTAGCAGAGGTAGGTACTCCTAAGTTTTGCAGTTCTTTGCTCTTATGACTAGATGTTCCCCTGTAAGCTAAATGGGAACAATGCTGAAACTGACCACATGCGATTGAAACTGCGTTAAGCTTCAAGATCAAAGAACAAGGACAAGAATAAAGACTTCGAGGACAGCCAGCAAGAACTTCAAATGGGTCGGTGGTCGCAAAAGCAGCCCTTCGTCTCAAATGGATCCTTCCTTGCACGTGATCGGATGTAGGCAGTGCTATGATAATCGGTTGCCATCGTTTTTATGTATATGTATACTCATCTGATTAATAAGCAATTAGTTATTCTATATAACCTGTTTGTGCTAAAGCTGTGGCACGCACACTAGGTGGAACTATCCCCCGTGCATCCAGCGCTGCAATGAAGAACGCCTGCTTTCTAAAACTCCAAAACGAGTCTTAGGGAGTTTCGTCGACCGGCTTTTCAGTATCAGAGGTACAAGGGAGGAAAGGAAAAAAAAAAAAAGCAGGGGTGTGGGAAAGAGAGGGGACCAGGGGACGGAGGGGGCAGGGAGGGACCACAACACCGAAGAGGGGAGACGGGGCCCCGAGGGCCCGGGGCTCACCGCAGCTCTTGTTCTTGGCGCTGCCAAGAGACTTTGCCAGTTCAGCCGCTTCTTTCTCCTTTTCTCCTCCCTTCCTCTTCTGTAACTCCAGTCGCTTGGCTGTCCTCCGCATAACGGAACACGTGAGCCCCTCGCAGCTCTTGCGAGATGAGGCCTCCTAGACACGTAGCCTCGCTCGCTCGCTCACTACGTGGCCGTACCGCGCTGCTGGTCACGCATACAGACCCTGGCGGTCTGACCTGCTGTGGACTACGAGGAGGGATCCTCCCACACCCACAGAGGCAGGGTCCCTCTGGCCTGCAGCGGGAGGCAGCTGCCAGCCAGATGGCCTTCCGTTTCTTCTTCTTTACCTTTCTGTGGCCTCTCCAGCTTCAGCAGCTCCCGTCCACAGCCAGTAAGCGCTCCGCCTGTCCCTCTGCGCTCCCGTGCCGTGAGGAGAGGGAGGCCGGGCAGAGACAGGCTTCGCGAGCCTGAGGCTGCTGCAGTCAGCGGCATCCCCGGGGACGAACGGACAACCCCGCTCACGGCGTGGCCTCTGGCAGAGGGAAAGAGGCAGCAGCGACCGTTATTACCGCAGCTCCACCCTGGCCGGAGCCCCTCCGTCCGCAGGGGCTTCCGGGGACGGACGCCGCTCCTTCCCCGCGCCGCTGCTAACGGCACCCGCCTTAAGGGAGACTCGAGAACACCGGAGGGCCAGCTTGCCGCCCTCACGACAGGGCTCGGGGGCTGCCTGCGGCTGCAGCACAGGCTTCAGGGGAGGGGCTGCAGCTGGGGGCAGCCGCAGGGGCCGAGCGGGGCTGGGGAAAGGCGGCGGGGGAGCTCCGGCGACTCGGGGAGGCGCCCGCTGGCCGCGCCTGGGGGGTGCCCGCCTCCGTCCCCTCTTCCCTCCTGTCGGCTCTCGGGGACCTGCCCGGCGCTGCCCTGGCCCGGCTCGCCTCCGGCGGACCGGGAGCCTGCCGCGGCGGCCGCTTCGCAGCTTCCCGTCCCGCCGGCCCCGGGCGGCCAGCGGGCAGGAGGCACCCGCCGCCGCGGCCGCCGCCGCCCCCGCCGGAGGGGATCGCTCGCCTCACCCGCGGTCCCGGCGCTCGCCCGCTGCCGCCGACACCCGCACTCCTTGCTGGGGGCACAGGGCTGACGTCGCCCTGCCCTCTCCTCACTCGCAGCCCGGGCACTCCTCTTCATCGCCTCCCTTCCAAAAAGCACCCGAGCGGCTGGAGCGTTTACAGCAGTCAAGTGCAAGGAACAGACAATTCGGGCGGCCGCTTCTGTCCCTGCCCCCCCACCCCGTTATCTAGAGAGGAGAAGCAGCACAGGGAACCTGCAAATGGGGGGGGGGGCAAGGGGGGTGTCCCCTGGAGCAAGCCCCAGGGACTGCTGTATCCCTCTGCATGGGGCATCAGGGTTGCAGGAGCGACAGCAGCCAGGCAGCAGACGCTGGCGAGAGATTTACAACAAAAAATAACGCCTGGTTCAGGTGACAGCCTGAAGGCAGGCCACAAGAGACCCAAAGCTGCTTCGTGCCGGAGGGGCAGCTCTGTTCGGCAGGAAAGGCCGCGACCCAGCGCACCAGATGCGAGCGGCCCACCTGCAAGCCAGCGATACCCCGGCGACCCTGGGGCTCGGTCGGGGTGGGCACCTCCGTGCTATGAGAACGCGGCTCTCCTAATCCTGCACGCACGCAAGGCTTCTTGCGCGGGGCTCGTCTCTTATCGAAAAGACGCTGCACGGTGTTACTTACCGCCCTGCCCTCCGGCGTTCAACGTAATCAGACGTGAAGCAGGGAAAGCAAAGAGGCCTGTCGGGATATTAGATGTCCTCAGCAGAGGACCACAGAGCCCTCGAGGTTCCATCTTCGCTCCCTACAGGAGCGTGGCTCCGCACTCCTTGCCGCTCCTGCCAGCAAGCGTCACAGTTGCCCTTTGCCGCCTGCAACACGGCCCCAGTACTGCCGCTTACAGAGCGAGAGGCGCTCGCTATAAAGCGGCGATGAAGAACAAGGACGGCCCGTCGAGATGGCAGGAGGAACACAGAGAGCCTCCAGCATTAGCCAGGCAGGGTTTGCAACTCACCTCGTGTCCTGGTTTAATGCCAGCCGGCGACGAAGGCCCACGCGACCGCTCACTCGCTCCCCCGCCCCCAGCGGGACGGGGAGACAAGCGGAAGGGCAAAAGTGAGAAAACTCGTGGCTTGAAACAAAAACAGTTTAATCATCATGAAAAAGAAACAACAACAACAACTTGTAAGGAAAAGAAGAAGAACAAATGACAGAGAACAGGGTGCAGGCAGCACACCAGGGGTCTGGAGCCTGATGGATGATGGGGGGGTGGTGGTGTGGAATATGGAGGAGGGAAAGGAGGGAGGCAGGGCAGGAGATAGGAGAGCAGGGTGCGCAGGGCGAAACAACTCGCGTGGGTTAAAAACTCCTGTGGGTGAAGGGGGTGGGCTGGAGCAGGAGATGGGGGTGTGCATGGGGGAGACACGGACCTAGTGGGGAGGGTAGGTGAGGGTACAAAGGTGCACGGGGGGGTACTAAAACCAGACGTGCTGCTTCACAGAAATACGGTCCCACCTGAATTCAGTAGTAGGCTTTCTTCTGCGCTTAAACATTAATCAGGCATTTAAAAGCTTCAGTAGACTTGCAAACTGAAACCTCTGACAATTTACGTAGTCTTCTAATTTCTGATATCCAGGATATGTGAAAATAACACTCTCAATTCAACAGTTTTCACCGAGAATGATGTGTGTTAACCTAAATCACACAAAGTGAATAATATCATGTTAGCCATGTAGCCTTTATTAAGAGGTTGAAATTACCTTCTCGGGATCTTTTAAGCTTCTAAGCGTAAAATAATTAGTGTAGCTTACAGATGTGGAAGAGAAATCTTTTGGTATCATAACCAAAGTAGTCTTCTCCTCTATGAATGGCAACACAATCTGTAATACTGCATCGACACTTCAAAACCCATTCTGTCTCTCCCCTTTTGTCATCCAATGTTGTCTTTTAAATATTTCAAGAAATTCTTTCATGGTCTATCCCATAAAATGAGAAGTAGATTATTACGGAAGAGCTCCACAGATAAAAAGTCAATGCATTAGACTAACTGTGATATAAAAATTACTGGAGATATATTTATGTGTGATGTTCTGATGAATTATCTAGTTGTTTACAATTGCTAGGACTTCTCTCAGCGGTAAATCACTGGCAATGTGCACGAACACAAGAAACTCTTCACGGGGCACATTCATCCTTTATGCAGTTAAATGAAGTTTTTAAATCACAAAAAGATTTGGCTGTTACACAGTCTGTGTAAATTACATGATAGTAACCCAAACCACAAGACCATGTCTCTCCTACTTTGCTCTGTTGCAGAAGAATCTCAGCTTGCAAAACACATCAGTTTTCTGTAACACAGATAACCAGGGTTCACACAGTCAGACTTTTCAGTCAGAAGGCCACAGAAAGAATCATAAAGAGACCGAGTATCTTTTCCTTAAACATCCTGTTTACAGACAGCTATGTTACCTCCAAGTGCTATGAACGTTACTTTCTCTAAAACTATCTTCCATTTAGTTTTCCTTTTTTTTTTTTTTTTTTTTTTTTCCCCTTTTCTTCCCCTGAAAACAATCTTATAGCTTAATCCTTATAGGATTTTTTTCAAGTTTTGTTTTTTTCTAACGAGTATCAACACATGAACACTAAATAGTTTCAGGAAGGTCAGTATTTGCTACAGTTGCACTTGATCCAACATCCCACTTTTTTTTCCACCAAGCAAAGGAGTTCAACCAAGTTTCTTTCAAGAGCCATACAGGAGAAAGTACAGATTCTGCTCTGTCTGCTAACAAGCAGGCGAAGGAGCTGCTACCGATTTGAAAACTGTAGAGGCTCTGCTGTGCCCATTTTGAACTGGGGAACAAAAATAGTATTTAGGTCCACTTTTTCTCATTTGCAAAGCAGATCCACTGCCTTGGGAGACTGACCAGAATTACCTGGAACAAACATTCTTTTTGCCTAGGATCTGTTTGTTAGTTGAGAAAACAATCACTATGTCTCTGTGATAATATGACACGATTTCATCAAGACATTTCTGTCTCAAGGGGCCCAGGTGTATTTTATTTTCTAGTAACACAGCATCTATCCAATTCCGGTCTCTGACTTAAGAGATGAGCAACATGCAATTTCTTCAATGTCTACTTATCACGTGAGGAAGTCAACAAACCTCTTTTCACAGTTACAAGCACTTTTCAAAGACGTGACAGTTCGCTCCTGTCATCAACTGACCCTGAACAAGTTGCAAAAAGGATCAATAAATGTGAGAAAGACCTTTGGTATGAGGGAACCCAGACAAACCGGTGCAGCAGCTTTCTTCCCTATTGATTGGAAGAGAATGCTGTTTGGCTGCTGCTTCTACGGATAATCCACAAATTATTTGCTATTCTTCTTAGCCAAAGGGCTAAGGCAGTACCATAAGCAACTTCATAATAAACCCTGAAACAAGAAGCAGATATTACAGCTCCAAGTCTGAGGAAACAGCATCAATGATTAAGACAGCTCT
>NW_026060979.1:0-18000 GCF_929443795.1 Astur gentilis
GAGAGATGAGAGATAAAGGCAAGGGGAAGGAGAGAAGCGAGGGGAAAGGTGGAAAAGAGGGTGTTGTGGGAAATCAGAAGAGTGACAGCCGAGGGAAACAAGAGGGAGAAGAGAGAGTTGAGGACCTGTAGGTATAATAGGCAGGTGAGTGAAAAGTGGGAAGAAGAGACATCATGGGAAGAGAGGCGACAGACACAGGCGAGGGGAAAGATGGGAAAGAGACAGGCAAGGAAAAAGATGGAAAAGAGAGAGTTGTGGGAAACCAGGAGAGAAGTGACAGTCGAGGGAAAAGAGAGGGAAACGAGAGAGTTGAGGAACTGTAGGTAGAATAGGGAGGTGAGTGAAAGTGGGGAAATCAGAGACCGAGGGAAACAGAGGTGAAAGATACAGCCACGGAAAAAGAGAGGAAAGAGACAATCGAGCGGGGGAAAGAGGGAAAAGAGAGTGTGCTGGGAGAGCAGGGAAAAGAGAGGTGAGGGAAAAGAGAAGGAAAGGAGAGATATGAGGAACTGTAGGGAAAATACGGAGAAGAGTGCAAGTGGGAAGAAGAGACATCAGGGGAAGAGAGGTGAGAGACACAGGCGAGGGGAAAGAGGGGAAAGAGACACGCGAGGGAAAAGTTGGAAAAGTTGGAGTTGTGGGAAAACACGGGGGAAAGTGACAGGCGAGGGAAAACAGAGGGAAAAGAGAAAGTTGTGGAACTGTAGGGAAAATATGGAGGTGAGTGAAGGTGGGCAGAAGAGACACCGACGGAAGGAAGGGGGGGAGAGAGCCGAAAAGCAACAATGAAAAAGAGACAAGCGATGCGAAATGTGGAAAAGAGGGAGTTGTGGGAAAGCAGGAGAAAAGTGACAGGCGAGGAAAAAGAGAGGGAAAGGAGAGAGTTGAGGAACTGTAGGTAGAATAGTGAGTGAAAGTGGGAAGAAGAGACATCAGGGTAAGAGAGGTGAGAGACACAGGCGAGGGAAAAGAGGGGAAAGAGAGACGTGAGGGAGAAGATGGAAAAGAGGGAGTTGTGGGAAAGCAGGAGAAAAGTGACAGCCGAGGGAAACGAGAGGGAGAAGAGAGAGTTGAGGGAATGTAGGGCAAATAGGGAGGTGAGTGAAAGCGGGGAAGATAGAGACCGAAGGGAAGAGAGGTCAGAGACACAGGCGAGAGGAAAGAGGGGAGAGAGACACGCGAGGGAAAAGTTGGAAAAGAGGGAGTTGTGGGAAACCAGGGTGAAAGGGACAGCCGAGGGGAAGGAGAGGGAAAAGAGAGAGTTGACGGACCTGTGGGTAGAACAGGGAGCTGAGAGAAAGTGGGGAAAATAGAGACCGAGGGAAACAGAGGTGAGACACAGCTACAGAAAATGAGGGGAAAGAGACAAGCGAGCAGGGGAAAGAGGGGAAAGAGAGTGTGCTGGGAGAACAGCAAAAAGAGACAGGTGAGGGAAAAGAGAGGGAAAAGAAAGAGCTGAGGACCTGTAGGTAGAATAGGGAGGTGAGTGAAAGTGGGAATAAAAGACATCATGGGAAGAGAGGTGAGAGACAAAGGCGAGGGGAAAGATCGGAAACAGACAGGCGAGGGAAAAGATGGAAAAGAGGGACTTCTGGGAAAGCAGGAGAAAAGTGATGGCCGAGGGGAAAGAGAGGGAAAGGACTGAGTTGAGGAACTGCAGGGCAAATAGGGAGGTGAGTGATAGTGGAGAAAATAGAGACCGAGGGGAAGAGAGGTGAGAGATACAGGCGAGGGGAAAGAGAGGGAAAGGACTGAGTTGAGGAACTGCAGGGCAAATAGGGAGGTGAGTGATAGTGGAGAAAATAGAGACCGAGGGGAAGAGAGGTGAGAGACACAGGCGAGGGGAAAGAGGGGAAAGAGAGACGCAAGGGAGAAGATGGAAAAGAGGGAGTTGTGGGAAAGCAGGAGAACAGTGACAGCCGAGGGGAAAGAGAGGGAATAGACAGAGTTGAGGGACTGCAGGTCAAATAAGGAGGTGAGTGAAAGTGGAGAAAATAGAGACCGAGGGGACGAGAGGTGAGAGACACAGGCGAGGGGAAAGAGGGGAAAGAGAGACACGAAGGATGATGGGAAAGAGGGAGTTGTGGGAACGCAGGGAAAACAGCGGTCGATGGAGACGAGAGGGAATAGACAGAGTTGAGGAACTGCAGGGCAAATAGGGAGGTGAGTGAAAGTGTGGAAATTAGAGACCGAGGGGCAGAGCGGTGAGAGACACAGGCGAAGAGAAAGAGGGGAAAGAGACACAACAAGCGGAAAGTTGGAATAGAGGAAGTTGTGGGAACGCGGGGGAAACGGACAGTCGAGCGAAACAAAAGGGAAAAGGGAGAGTTGAGGAACTGCAGGGCAAATAGGGAGGAGAATGAAAGTGGAGAAAATAGAGACCGAGGGGACGAGAGGTGAGAGACACAGGCGAGGGGAAAGAGGGGAAAGAGAGACACGAGGGAGAAGATGGAAAAGAGGGAGTTGTGGGAAAGCAGGAGAACAGTGACAGCCGAGGGGAAAGAGAGGGAATAGACAGAGTTGAGGGACTGCAGGTCAAATAAGGAGGTGAGTGAAAGTGGAGAAAATAGAGACCGAGGGGACGAGAGGTGAGAGACACAGGCGAGGGGAAAGAGGGGAAAGAGAGACACGAAGGATGATGGGAAAGAGGGAGTTGTGGGAACGCAGGGAAAACAGCGGTCGATGGAGACGAGAGGGAATAGACAGAGTTGAGGAACTGCAGGGCAAATAGGGAGGTGAGTGAAAGTGTGGAAATTAGAGACCGAGGGGCAGAGCGGTGAGAGACACAGGCGAAGAGAAAGAGGGGAAAGAGACACAACAAGCGGAAAGTTGGAATAGAGGAAGTTGTGGGAACGCGGGGGAAACGGACAGTCGAGCGAAACAAAAGGGAAAAGGGAGAGTTGAGGAACTGCAGGGCAAATAGGGAGGAGAATGAAAGTGGAGAAAATAGAGACCGAGGGGACGAGAGGTGAGAGACACAGGCGAGGGGAAAGAGGGGAAAGAGAGACACGAGGGAGAAGATGGAAAAGAGGGAGTTGTGGGAAAGCAGGAGAACAGTGACAGCCGAGGGGAAAGAGAGGGAATAGACAGAGTTGAGGGACTGCAGGGCAAATAAGGAGGTGAGTGAAAGTGGGGAATATAGAGACCGAGGAGCAGAGAGGTGAGAGACACAGGCGAGGGGAAAGAGGGGAAAGAGAGACGCGAGGGAAACCATGGAAAAGAGGGAGTTGTGGGAAAGCAGGAGAACAGTGACAGCCGAGGGGAAAGAGAGGGAATAGACAGAGTTGAGGGACTGCAGGGCAAATAAGGAGGTGAGTGAAAGCGGGGGATATAGAGACCGAGGAGCAGAGGGGTGAGAGACACAGGCGAGGGGAAAGAGGGGAAAGAGAGACACGACGGATGGTGGAAAAAGAGGGAGTTGTGGGAATGCAGGGAAAACAGCGGTCGATGGAGACGAGAGGGAATAGACAGAGTTGAGGAACTGCAGGGAAAATAGGGAGGTGAGTGAAAGTGGGGAAAATGGAGACCGAGGAGCAGAGAGGTGAGAGACACAGGCGAGGGGAAAGAGGGGAAAGAGAGACGCGAGGGAGAAGATGGAAAAGAGGGAGTTCTGGGAAAGCAGGAGAACAGTGACAGCCGAGGGAAAAGAGAGAGTATAGGAGTGAGAGGAAATGGAGGAAGGCGAGAGAAAGTGTGGAAAAATAAAGACCTAGGGTCAGAGAGAGGTGAGAGACACAGGCGAGGGGAAAGAGGGGAAAGAGAGACATGACGGAGAAAGATGGAAAAGAGGGAGTTGAGGGAAAGCAGGAGAAAAGTGACGTCCAAGGGCAAAGAGTGAGAAAAGACAGAGTAGAGGAGAGAGGGGGAATAAAGGAAGGCGAGAGACAGTGTGGAGAATAGAGCGCGAGGGGCAGAGGGGTGAGAGACACAGGCGAGGGGAAAGAGGGGAAAGAGAGACACGACGGATGGTGGAAAAGAGGGAGTTGTAGGAACGCAGGAGAACAGTGACAGCCGAGGGGAAAAGAGGGAATAGACAGAGTTGAGGGACTGCAGGGCAAATAAGGAGGTGAGTGAAAGTGGAGAAAATAGAGACCGAGGGGACGAGAGGTGAGAGACACAGGCGAGGGGAAAGAGGGGAAAGAGAGACACGAAGGATGATGGGAAAGAGGGAGTTGTGGGAACGCAGAGAAAACAGCGGTCGATGGAGATGAGAGGGAATAGACAGAGTTGAGGAACTGCAGGGCAAATAGGGAGGTGAGTGAAAGTGTGGAAATTAGAGACCGAGGGGCAGAGCGGTGAGAGACACAGGCGAAGAGAAAGAGGGGAAAGAGAGAGAGACGAGGGAAAAGCTGTCAAAGAGGGAGTTGTGGGGAAAGCAGGAGAAAAGTGACAGGGGAGGGGAAAGAGAGGGAAAGGACTGAGTTGAGGAACTGCAGGGCAAATAAGGAGGAGAGTGAAAGTGGGGACAACAGAGACCGAGGGGAAGAGAGGTGAGAGACACAGGCGAGGGGAAAGAGCGGAAAGTGTGACGCGAGGGAAAAGAGGGACTTGTAGGAAAGCAGGAGAAAAGTGAAGTCCGAGGGAAAAGAGAGAGTAGAGGAGTGAGAGGAAATGGAGGAAGGCAAGAGTACGTGTGGAAAACAGAGACCGAGGGGAAGAGAGGTGAGAGACACAGGCGAGGGGAAAGAGGGCAAAGAGAGACGCGAGGGAGAAGATAGAAAAGAGGGAGTTGTGGGAACGCTGGTGAAACGGACAGGCGAGGGATACGAGAGGGAACAGACAGAGTTGAGGGACTGCAGGGCAAATAAGGAGGTGAGTGAAAGTGGGGGATATAGAGACCGAGGAGCAGAGAGGTGAGAGACACAGGCGAGGGGAAAGAGGGGAAAGAGAGACACGATGGATAGTGGAAAAGAGGGAGTTGTAGGAACACAGGGGAAACGGACAGTCGAGGGAGACGAGAGGGAATAGACAGAGTTGAGGAACTGCAGGACAAATAAGGACGTGAGTGAAAGTGCGGAAAATAGAGACAGAGGAGCAGAGAGGTGAGAGACACAGGCGAGCGGAAAGAGGGGAAAGAGACACAACAAGCGGAAAGTTGGAAAAGAGAAAGTTGTGGGAACACGGGGGAAACGGACAGTCGAGCGAGACGAAAGGGAAAAGGGAGAGTTGAAGAACTGCAGGGCAAATAGGGAGGAGAATGAATGTGGGGGGAAAAGAGACCGAGGGGCTGAGGTGAGAGACACAGGCGAGGGGAAACAGAGGAAAGAGAGACGCGAGGGAGAAGATGGAAAAGAGGGACTTGTGGGAAAGCAGGAGAAAAGTGACAGCCGAGGGGAAAGAGAGGGAAAGGACTGAGTTGAGGAACTGCAGGTCAAATAGGGAGGTGAGTGCAAGTGGGGAAAACAGAGACCGAGGGGACGAGAGGTGAGAGACACAGGCGAGGGGAAAGAGCGCAAAGTGTGACGTGAGGGAAAAGAGGGAAAAGAGGGACTTGTAGGAAAGCAGGAGAAAAGTGAAGTCCGAGGGAAAAGAGAGAGTAGAGGAGTGAGAGGAAATGGAGGAAGGCAAGAGTACGTGTGGAAAATAGAGACCGAGGGGAAGACAGGTGAGAGGCCCAGGCGAGGGGAAAGAGGGGAAAGAGAGACACGACGGATGGTGGGAAAGAGGGAGTTGTGGGAATGCAGGGAAAACAGCGGTCGATGGAGACGAGAGGGAATAGACAGAGTTGAGGAACTGCAGGGAAAATAGGGAGGTGAGTGAAAGTGGGGAAAATGGAGACCGAGGAGCAGAGAGGTGAGAGACACAGGCGAGGGGAAAGAGGGGAAAGAGAGACGCGAGGGAAAAGAGGGAAAAGAGGGTCTTGTAGGAAAGCAGGAGAACAGTGACAGCCGAGGGAAAAGAGAGAGTAGAGGAGTGAGAGGAAATGGAGGAAGGCAAGAGTAAGTGTGGAAAATAGAGACCGAGGGGAAGACAGGTGAGAGGCCCAGGCGAGGGGAAACAGGGGAAAGAGAGACACGAGGGAGAAGATGGAAAAGAGGGACTTGTGGGAAAGCAGGAGAAAAGTGACAGCCGAGGAGAAAGAGAGGGAAAGGACTGAGTTGAGGAACTGCAGGGCAAATAGGGAGGTGAGTGATAGTGGAAAAAATAGAGACCGAGGGGAAGAGAGGTGAGAGACAGAGGCGAAGGGAAAAGAGGGGAAAGAGAGACGCGAGGGAGAAGATGGACAAGAGGGAGTTGTGGGAAAGCAGGAGAAAATGACGTCCGAGGGCAAAGAGAGAGTAGAGGAGTAAGAGGAAATGGAGGAAGGCAACAGTAAGTGTGGAAAACAGATACCGAGGGCAAGAGAGGTGAGAGACACAAGCGAGGGGAAAGAGGGGAAAGAGAGACACGAAGGATGATGGGAAAGAGGGAGTTGTGGGAACGCAGGGAAAACAGCGGTCGATGGAGACGAGAGGGAATAGACAGAGTTGAGGAACTGCAGGGCAAATAGGGAGGTGATTGAAAGTGCGGAAAATAGAGACCGAGGGGCAAATCGGTGAGAGACAAAGGCGAGGGGAAAGAGGGGAAAGAGAGACACGATGGAGAAAGATGGAAAAGAGGGAGTTGAGGGAAAGCAGGAGAAAAGTGACGTCCGAGGGCAAAGAGAGAGAAAATAGAGAGCAGAGGAGAGAGAGGGAATGGAGGAAGGCGAGAGAAAGTGTGGAAAAAAGAGACCGAGGGGCACAGCGGTGAGAGACACAGGCGAGGGGAAAGAGGGGAAAGAGAGACACGACGGATGGTGGGAAAGAGGGAGTTGTGGGAATGCAGGGAAAACAGCGGTCGATGGAGACGAGAGGGAAGAGACAGAGTTGAGGAACTGCAGGGAAAATAGGGAGGTGAGTGAAAGTGGGGAAAATGGAGACCGAGGAGCAGAGAGGTGAGAGACACAGGCGAGGGGAGAGAGGGGAAAGAGAGACGCGAGGGAAAAGAGGGAAAAGAGGGTCTTGTAGGAAAGCAGGAGAAAAGTGATGGCCGAGGGAAAAGAGAGAGTAGAGGAGTGAGAGGAAATGGAGGAAGGCAAGAGTAAGTGTGGAAAATAGAGACCGAGGGGAAGACAGGTGAGAGGCCCAGGCGAGGGGAAACAGGGGAAAGAGAGACACGAGGGAGAAGATGGAAAAGAGGGAGTTGTGGGAAAGCAGGAGAAAAGTGACAGCCGAGGAGAAAGAGAGGGAAAGGACTGAGTTGAGGAACTGCAGGGCAAATAGGGAGGTGAGTGATAGTGGAGAAAATAGAGACCGAGGGGAAGAGAGGTGAGAGACAGAGGCGACGGGAAAAGAGGGGAAAGAGAGACGCGAGGGAGAAGATGGACAAGAGGGAGTTGTGGGAAAGCAGGAGAACAGTGACAGCCGAGGGGAAAGAGAGGGAATAGACAGAGTTGAGGGACTGCAGGGCAAATAGGGAAATGAGTGAAAGTGGGGAAAACAGAGACCGAGGGGATGAGAGGTGAGAGACACAGGCGAGGGGAAAGAGGGGAAAGAGAGACGCGAGGGAGAAGATGGAAAAGAGGGACTTGTGGGAAAGCAGGAGAAAAGTGACGGCCGAGGGAAAGGAGAGAGTAGAGGAGAGAGAGGGAAGGGGGAAGGCGAGAGAAAGTGTGGAAAAATAAAGACCGAGGGGCAGAGAGAGGTGAGAGACACAGGCGAGGGGAAAGAGGGGAAAGAGAGACACGAGGGATGATGGGAAAGAGGGAGTTGTGGGAACGCAGGGAAAACAGAGGTCGATGGAGACGAGAGGGAATAGACAGAGTTGAGGAACTGCAGGGCAAATAGGGAGGTGAGTGAAAGTGCGGAAAATAGAGACCGAGGGGCAAATCGGTGAGAGACAAAGGCGAGGGGAAAGAGGGATAAGAGAGACACGACGGAGAAAGATGGAAAAGAGGGAGTTGAGGGAAAGCAGGAGAAAAGTGACGTCCGAGGGCAAAGAGAGAGAAAAGAGAGAGTAGAGGAGAGAGAGGGAATGGAGGAAGGCGAGAGAATGTGTGGAAAAAAGAGACCGAGGGGCAGAGCGGTGAGAGACACAGGCGAGGGGAAAGAGGGGAAAGAGAGACGCGAGGGAAACCATGGAAAAGATGTAGTTGTGGGAAAGCAGGAGAAAAGTGACAGCCGAGAGGAAAGAGAGGCAATAGACAGAGTTGAGGGACTGCAGGGCAAATAAGGAGGTGAGTGAAAGTGGAGAAAATAGAGACGGAGGGAACGAGGGGTGAGAGACACAGGCGAGGGGAAAGAGGGGAAAGAGACACACGAGGAATGGTGGGAAAGAGGGAGTTGTGGGAACGCAGGGAAAACAGCGGTCGATGGAGACGATAATGAATAGACAGAGTTGAGGAACTGCAGGGCAAATAGGGAGGTGAGTGTAAGTGCGGAAAATAGAGACCGAGGGGCAAATCGGTGAGAGACAAAGGCGAGGGTAAAGAGGGGAAAGAGAGACACGACGGAGAAAGATGGAAAAGAGGGAGTTGAGGGAAAGCAGGAGAAAAGTGACGTCCGAGGGCAAAGAGAGAGAAAATAGAGAGTAGAGGAGAGAGAGGGAATGGAGGAAGGCGAGAGAAAGTGTGGAAAATAGAGACCGAGGAGCAGAGAGGTGAGAGACACGGGCGAGGGGAAAGAGCGGAAAGTGTGACGCGAGGGAAAAGAGGGAAAAGAGGGACTTGTAGGAAAGCAGGAGAAAAGTGAAGGCCGAGGGAAAAGAGAGTGTAGAGGAGTGAGAGGAAATGGAGGAAGGCAAGAGTAAGTGTGGAAAATAGAGACTGAGGCGAAGACAGGTGAGAGGCCCAGGTGAGGGGAAACAGGGGAAAGAGAGACGCGAGGGAGAAGATGGAAAAGAGGGACTTGTGGGAAAGCAGGAGAACAGTGACGTCCGAGGGCAAAGAGAGAGAAAATAGAGAGTAGAGGAGAGAGAGGGAATGGAGGAAGGCGAGAGAAAGTGTGGAAAATAGAGACCGAGGGGCAGAGCGGTGAGAGACACAAGCGAGGGGGAAAAGGGGAACGAGAGACACGATGGAGAAGATGGAAAAGAGGGAGTTGTGGGAAAGCAGGAGAAAAGTGACGTCCGAGGGCAAAGAGAGAGTAGAGGAATAAGAGGGAATTGAGGAAGGCAAGAGTAAGTGTGGAAAATAGAGACCGAGAGGAAGAGAGGTGAGAGACACAGGCGAGGGGAAACAGGGGAAAGAGAGACGCGAGGGAGAAGATCGAAAAGAGGGAGTTGTGGGACCGTTGGTGAAACGGACAGGCGAGGGATACGAGAGGTAACAGACAGAGTTGAGGAACTGCAGGGCAAATAAGGAGGTGAGTGAAAGTGGGGAATATAGAGACGGAGGAGCAGAGAGGTGAGAGACACAGGCGAGGGGAAAGAGGGGATAGAGAGACGCGAGGGAAACCATGGAAAAGAGGGAGTTGTGGGAAAGCAGGAGAACAGTGACAGCCGAGGGGAAAGAGAGGGAATAGACAGAGTTGAGGGACTGCAGGGCAAATAAGGAGGTGAGTGAAAGTGGAGAAAATAGAGACCGAGGAGCAGAGAGGTGAGAGACACAGGCGAGGGGAAAGAGCGTAAAGTGTGACGCGAGGGAAAACAGGGAAAAGAGGGACTTGTAGGAAAGCAGGAGAAAAGTGAAGGCCGAGGGAAAAGAGAGAGTAGAGGAGTCACAGGAAATGGAGGAAGTCAAGAGTACGTGTGGAAAATAGAGACCGAGGGGAAGACAGGTGAGAGGCCCAGGCGAGGGGAAACAGTGGAAAGAGAGACGCGAGGGAGAAGATGGAAAAGAGGGACTTGTGGGAAAGCAAGAGAAAAGTGACAGCCGAGGGGAAAGAGAGGGAAAGGACTGAGTTGAGGAACTGCAGGGCAAATAGGGAGGTGAGTGAAAGTGGGGAAAACAGAGACCGAGGGGACGAGAGGTGAGAGACACAGGCGAGGGGAAAGAGGGGAAAGAGAGACGCGAGGGAGAAGATGGAAAAGAGGGAGTTGTGGGAAAGCAGGAGAAAAGTGACGTCCGAGGGCAAAGAGAGAGAAAATAGAGAGTAGAGGGGAGAGAGGGAATGGAGGAAGGCAAGAGTAAGTGTGGAAAATAGAGACCGAGGGGAAGACAGGTGAGAGGCCCAGGCGAGGGGAAACAGTGGAAAGAGAGACGCGAGGGACAAGATGGAAAAGAGGGACTTACGGGAAAGCAGGAGAAAAGTGACAGCCGAGGGGAAGGAGAGGGAAAGGACTGAGTTGAGGGACTGCAGGGCAAATAAGGAGGTGAGTGAAAGTGGAGAAAATAGAGACTGAGGGGACGAGAGGTGAGAGACACAGGCGAGGGGAAAGAGGGGAAAGAGAGACGCGAGGGAGAAGATGGAAAAGAGGGACTTGTGGGAAATCAGGGCAAAAGTGACGGCCGAAGGAAAGGAGAGATTAGAGGAGAGAGAGGGAAGGGGGAAGGCGAGAGAAAGTGTGGAAAAAATAAAGACCGAGGGGCAGAGAGAAGTGAGAGACACAGGCAAGGGGAAAGAGGGGAAAGAGAGACACGAGGGATGATGGGAAAGAGGGAGTTGTGGGAATGCAGGGAAAACAGTGGTCGATGGAGACGAGAGGGAATAGACAGTGTTGAGGAACTGCAGGGAAAATAGGGAGGTGACTGAAAGTGGGGAAAATAGAGAGCGAGGAGCAGAGAGGTGAGAGACACAGGCGAGGGGAAAGAGCGGAAAGTGTGACGCGAGGGAAAAGAGGGAAAAGAGGGAGTTGTGGGAAAGCAGGAGAAAAGTGACGTCCGAGGGCAAAGAGAGAGTAGAGGAGTAAGAGGGAATGGAGGAAGGCAAGAGTAAGTGTGAAAAATAGAGACCGAGGGGAAGAGAGGTGAGAGACACAGGCGAGGGGAAAGAGGGGAAAGAGACACGCGAGGGAAACCATGGAAAAGAGGGAGTTGTGGTAACGCTGGTGAAACGGACAGGCGAGGGATACGAGAGGGAACAGACAGAGTTGAGGAACTGCAGGGCAAATAGGGAGGTGAGTGAAAGTATGGAAAATAGAGACCGAGGGGCAGAGCGTTGAGAGACACAGGCGAGGAGAAAGAGGGGAAAGAGAGACGCGAGGGAGAAGATGGAACAGAGGGAGTTGTGGGAAAGCAGGAGACCAGTGACGTCCGAGGGCAAAGAGAGAGAAAATAGAGAGTAGAGGAGAGAGAGGGAATGGAGGAAGGCGAGAGAAAGTGTGGGAAATAGAGACCGAGGGGCAGAGCGGTGAGAGATACAGGCGAGGGGAAAGAGGGGAAAGAGAGACACGAGGGATGATGGGAAAGAGGGAATTGTGGGAATGCAGGGAAAACAGCGGTCGATGGAGACGAGAGGGAATAGACAGAGTTGAGGAACTGCAGGGAAAATAGGGAGGTGAGTGAAAGTGTGGCAAATAGAGACCGAGGGGAAGAGAGGTGAGAGACACAGGCGAGGGGAAAGAGGGGAAAGAGAGACGCGAGGGAGAAAATGGAAAAGAGGGAGTTGTGGGAAAGCAGTAGCACAGTGACAGCCGAGGGGAAAGAGAGGGAATAGACAGAGTTGAGGGACTGCAGGGCAAATAAGGAGGTGAGTGAAAGTGGAGAAAATAGAGACCGAGGAGCAGAGAGGTGAGAGACACAGGCGAGGGGAAAGAGCGTAAAGTGTGACGCGAGGGAAAACAGGGAAAAGAGGGACTTGTAGGAAAGCAGGAGAAAAGTGAAGGCCGAGGGAAAAGAGAGAGTAGAGGAGTCACAGGAAATGGAGGAAGTCAAGAGTACGTGTGGAAAATAGAGACCGAGGGGAAGACAGGTGAGAGGCCCAGGCGAGGGGAAACAGTGGAAAGAGAGACGCGAGGGAGAAGATGGAAAAGAGGGAGTTGTGGGAAAGCAGGAGAAAAGTGACGTCCGAGGGCAAAGAGAGAGAAAATAGAGAGTAGAGGGGAGAGAGGGAATGGAGGAAGGCAAGAGTAAGTGTGGAAAATAGAGACCGAGGGGAAGACAGGTGAGAGGCCCAGGCGAGGGGAAACAGTGTAAAGAGAGACGCGAGGGACAAGATGGAAAAGAGGGACTTACGGGAAAGCAGGAGAAAAGTGACAGCCGAGGGGAAGGAGAGGGAAAGGACTGAGTTGAGGGACTGCAGGGCAAATAAGGAGGTGAGTGAAAGTGGAGAAAATAGAGACTGAGGGGACGAGAGGTGAGAGACACAGGCGAGGGGAAAGAGGGGAAAGAGAGACGCGAGGGAGAAGATGGAAAAGAGGGACTTGTGGGAAATCAGGACAAAAGTGACGGCCGAAGGAAAGGAGAGATTAGAGGAGAGAGAGGGAAGGGGGAAGGCGAGAGAAAGTGTGGAAAAAATAAAGACCGAGGGGCAGAGAGAAGTGAGAGACACAGGCAAGGGGAAAGAGGGGAAAGAGAGACACGAGGGATGATGGGAAAGAGGGAGTTGTGGGAACGCAGGGAAAACAGCGGTCGATGGAGACGAGAGGGAATAGACAGAGTTGAGGAACTGCAGGGCAAATAGGGAGGTGATTGAAAGTGCGGAAAATAGAGACCGAGGGGCAAATCGGTGAGAGACAAAGGCGAGGGGAAAGAGGGGAAAGAGAGACACGACGGAGAAAGATGGAAAAGAGGGAGTTGAGGGAAAGCAGGAGAAAAGTGACGTCCGAGGGCAAAGAGAGAGAAAATAGAGAGCAGAGGAGAGAGAGGGAATGGAGGAAGGCGAGAGAAAGTGTGGAAAAAAGAGACCGAGGGGCACAGCGGTGAGAGACACAGGCGAGGGGAAAGAGGGGAAAGAGAGACACGACGGATGGTGGGAAAGAGGGAGTTGTGGGAATGCAGGGAAAACAGCGGTCGATGGAGACGAGAGGGAAGAGACAGAGTTGAGGAACTGCAGGGAAAATAGGGAGGTGAGTGAAAGTGGGGAAAATGGAGACCGAGGAGCAGAGAGGTGAGAGACACAGGCGAGGGGAAAGAGGGGAAAGAGAGACGCGAGGGAAAAGAGGGAAAAGAGGGTCTTGTAGGAAAGCAGTAGCACAGTGACAGCCGAGGGAAAAGAGAGAGTAGAGGAGTGAGAGGAAATGGAGGAAGGCAAGAGTAAGTGTGGAAAATAGAGACCGAGGGGAAGACAGGTGAGAGGCCCAGGCGAGGGGAAACAGGGGAAAGAGAGACACGAGGGAGAAGATGGAAAAGAGGGACTTGTGGGAAAGCAGGAGAAAAGTGACAGCCGAGGAGAAAGAGAGGGAAAGGACTGAGTTGAGGAACTGCAGGGCAAATAGGGAGGTGAGTGATAGTGGAAAAAATAGAGACCGAGGGGAAGAGAGGTGAGAGACAGAGGCGAAGGGAAAAGAGGGGAAAGAGAGACGCGAGGGAGAAGATGGACAAGAGGGAGTTGTGGGAAAGCAGGAGAAAATGACGTCCGAGGGCAAAGAGAGAGTAGAGGAGTAAGAGGAAATGGAGGAAGGCAACAGTAAGTGTGGAAAACAGATACCGAGGGCAAGAGAGGTGAGAGACACACGCGAGGGGAAAGAGGGGAAAGAGAGACACGAAGGATGATGGGAAAGAGGGAGTTGTGGGAACGCAGGGAAAACAGCGGTCGATGGAGACGAGAGGGAATAGACAGAGTTGAGGAACTGCAGGGCAAATAGGGAGGTGATTGAAAGTGCGGAAAATAGAGACCGAGGGGCAAATCGGTGAGAGACAAAGGCGAGGGGAAAGAGGGGAAAGAGAGACACGACGGAGAAAGATGGAAAAGAGGGAGTTGAGGGAAAGCAGGAGAAAAGTGACGTCCGAGGGCAAAGAGAGAGAAAATAGAGAGCAGAGGAGAGAGAGGGAATGGAGGAAGGCGAGAGAAAGTGTGGAAAAAAGAGACCGAGGGGCACAGCGGTGAGAGACACAGGCGAGGGGAAAGAGGGGAAAGAGAGACACGACGGATGGTGGGAAAGAGGGAGTTGTGGGAATGCAGGGAAAACAGCGGTCGATGGAGACGAGAGGGAAGAGACAGAGTTGAGGAACTGCAGGGAAAATAGGGAGGTGAGTGAAAGTGGGGAAAATGGAGACCGAGGAGCAGAGAGGTGAGAGACACAGGCGAGGGGAAAGAGGGGAAAGAGAGACGCGAGGGAAAAGAGGGAAAAGAGGGTCTTGTAGGAAAGCAGGAGAAAAGTGATGGCCGAGGGAAAAGAGAGAGTAGAGGAGTGAGAGGAAATGGAGGAAGGCAAGAGTAAGTGTGGAAAATAGAGACCGAGGGGAAGACAGGTGAGAGGCCCAGGCGAGGGGAAACAGGGGAAAGAGAGACACGAGGGAGAAGATGGAAAAGAGGGAGTTGTGGGAAAGCAGGAGAAAAGTGACAGCCGAGGAGAAAGAGAGGGAAAGGACTGAGTTGAGGAACTGCAGGGCAAATAGGGAGGTGAGTGATAGTGGAGAAAATAGAGACCGAGGGGAAGAGAGGTGAGAGACAGAGGCGACGGGAAAAGAGGGGAAAGAGAGACGCGAGGGAGAAGATGGACAAGAGGGAGTTGTGGGAAAGCAGGAGAACAGTGACAGCCGAGGGGAAAGAGAGGGAATAGACAGAGTTGAGGGACTGCAGGGCAAATAGGGAAATGAGTGAAAGTGGGGAAAACAGAGACCGAGGGGATGAGAGGTGAGAGACACAGGCGAGGGGAAAGAGGGGAAAGAGAGACGCGAGGGAGAAGATGGAAAAGAGGGAGTTGTGGGAAAGCAGGAGAAAAGTGACGTCCGAGGGAAAGGAGAGAGTAGAGGAGAGAGAGGGAAGGGGGAAGGCGAGAGAAAGTGTGGAAAAATAAAGACCGAGGGGCAGAGAGAGGTGAGAGACACAGGCGAGGGGAAAGAGGGGAAAGAGAGACACGAGGGATGATGGGAAAGAGGGAGTTGTGGGAACGCAGGGAAAACAGAGGTCGATGGAGACGAGAGGGAATAGACAGAGTTGAGGAACTGCAGGGCAAATAGGGAGGTGAGTGAAAGTGCGGAAAATAGAGACCGAGGGGCAAATCGGTGAGAGACAAAGGCGAGGGGAAAGAGGGATAAGAGAGACACGACGGAGAAAGATGGAAAAGAGGGAGTTGAGGGAAAGCAGGAGAAAAGTGACGTCCGAGGGCAAAGAGAGAGAAAAGAGAGAGTAGAGGAGAGAGAGGGAATGGAGGAAGGCGAGAGAATGTGTGGAAAAAAGAGACCGAGGGGCAGAGCGGTGAGAGACACAGGCGAGGGGAAAGAGGGGAAAGAGAGACGCGAGGGAAACCATGGAAAAGATGTAGTTGTGGGAAAGCAGGAGAAAAGTGACAGCCGAGAGGAAAGAGAGGCAATAGACAGAGTTGAGGGACTGCAGGGCAAATAAGGAGGTGAGTGAAAGTGGAGAAAATAGAGACGGAGCGAACGAGGGGTGAGAGACACAGGCGAGGGGAAAGAGGGGAAAGAGACACACGAGGAATGGTGGGAAAGAGGGAGTTGTGGGAACGCAGGGAAAACAGCGGTCGATGGAGACGATAATGAATAGACAGAGTTGAGGAACTGCAGGGCAAATAGGGAGGTGAGTGTAAGTGCGGAAAATAGAGACCGAGGGGCAAATCGGTGAGAGACAAAGGCGAGGGTAAAGAGGGGAAAGAGAGACACGACGGAGAAAGATGGAAAAGAGGGAGTTGAGGGAAAGCAGGAGAAAAGTGACGTCCGAGGGCAAAGAGAGAGAAAATAGAGAGTAGAGGAGAGAGAGGGAATGGAGGAAGGCGAGAGAAAGTGTGGAAAATAGAGACCGAGGAGCAGAGAGGTGAGAGACACGGGCGAGGGGAAAGAGCGGAAAGTGTGACGCGAGGGAAAAGAGGGAAAAGAGGGACTTGTAGGAAAGCAGGAGAAAAGTGAAGGCCGAGGGAAAAGAGAGTGTAGAGGAGTGAGAGGAAATGGAGGAAGGCAAGAGTAAGTGTGGAAAATAGAGACTGAGGCGAAGACAGGTGAGAGGCCCAGGCGAGGGGAAACAGGGGAAAGAGAGACGCGAGGGAGAAGATGGAAAAGAGGGACTTGTGGGAAAGCAGGAGAACAGTGACGTCCGAGGGCAAAGAGAGAGAAAATAGAGAGTAGAGGAGAGAGAGGGAATGGAGGAAGGCGAGAGAAAGTGTGGAAAATAGAGACCGAGGGGCAGAGCGGTGAGAGACACAAGCGAGGGGAAAGAGGGGAAAGAGAGACACGATGGAGAAGATGGAAAAGAGGGAGTTGTGGGAAAGCAGGAGAAAAGTGACGTCCGAGGGCAAAGAGAGAGTAGAGGAATAAGAGGGAATTGAGGAAGGCAAGAGTAAGTGTGGAAAATAGAGACCGAGAGGAAGAGAGGTGAGAGACACAGGCGAGGGGAAACAGGGGAAAGAGAGACGCGAGGGAGAAGATCGAAAAGAGGGAGTTGTGGGACCGTTGGTGAAACGGACAGGCGAGGGATACGAGAGGTAACAGACAGAGTTGAGGAACTGCAGGGCAAATAAGGAGGTGAGTGAAAGTGGGGAATATAGAGACGGAGGAGCAGAGAGGTGAGAGACACAGGCGAGGGGAAAGAGGGGATAGAGAGACGCGAGGGAAACCATGGAAAAGAGGGAGTTGTGGGAAAGCAGGAGAACAGTGACAGCCGAGGGGAAAGAGAGGGAATAGACAGAGTTGAGGGACTGCAGGGCAAATAAGGAGGTGAGTGAAAGTGGAGAAAATAGAGACCGAGGAGCAGAGAGGTGAGAGACACAGGCGAGGGGAAAGAGCGTAAAGTGTGACGCGAGGGAAAACAGGGAAAAGAGGGACTTGTAGGAAAGCAGGAGAAAAGTGAAGGCCGAGGGAAAAGAGAGAGTAGAGGAGTCACAGGAAATGGAGGAAGTCAAGAGTACGTGTGGAAAATAGAGACCGAGGGGAAGACAGGTGAGAGGCCCAGGCGAGGGGAAACAGTGGAAAGAGAGACGCGAGGGAGAAGATGGAAAAGAGGGACTTGTGGGAAAGCAAGAGAAAAGTGACAGCCGAGGGGAAAGAGAGGGAAAGGACTGAGTTGAGGAACTGCAGGGCAAATAGGGAGGTGAGTGAAAGTGGGGAAAACAGAGACCGAGGGGACGAGAGGTGAGAGACACAGGCGAGGGGAAAGAGGGGAAAGAGAGACGCGAGGGAGAAGATGGAAAAGAGGGAGTTGTGGGAAAGCAGGAGAAAAGTGACGTCCGAGGGCAAAGAGAGAGAAAATAGAGAGTAGAGGGGAGAGAGGGAATGGAGGAAGGCAAGAGTAAGTGTGGAAAATAGAGACCGAGGGGAAGACAGGTGAGAGGCCCAGGCGAGGGGAAACAGTGTAAAGAGAGACGCGAGGGACAAGATGGAAAAGAGGGACTTACGGGAAAGCAGGAGAAAAGTGACAGCCGAGGGGAAGGAGAGGGAAAGGACTGAGTTGAGGGACTGCAGGGCAAATAAGGAGGTGAGTGAAAGTGGAGAAAATAGAGACTGAGGGGACGAGAGGTGAGAGACACAGGCGAGGGGAAAGAGGGGAAAGAGAGACGCGAGGGAGAAGATGGAAAAGAGGGACTTGTGGGAAATCAGGACAAAAGTGACGGCCGAAGGAAAGGAGAGATTAGAGGAGAGAGAGGGAAGGGGGAAGGCGAGAGAAAGTGTGGAAAAAATAAAGACCGAGGGGCAGAGAGAAGTGAGAGACACAGGCAAGGGGAAAGAGGGGAAAGAGAGACACGAGGGATGATGGGAAAGAGGGAGTTGTGGGAATGCAGGGAAAACAGTGGTCGATGGAGACGAGAGGGAATAGACAGTGTTGAGGAACTGCAGGGAAAATAGGGAGGTGACTGAAAGTGGGGAAAATAGAGAGCGAGGAGCAGAGAGGTGAGAGACACAGGCGAGGGGAAAGAGCGGAAAGTGTGACGCGAGGGAAAAGAGGGGAAAGAGGGAGTTGTGGGAAAGCAGGAGAAAAGTGACGTCCGAGGGCAAAGAGAGAGTAGAGGAGTAAGAGGGAATGGAGGAAGGCAAGAGTAAGTGTGAAAAAT
>NW_026060980.1:0-38622 GCF_929443795.1 Astur gentilis
CGAGCACCGTGACATGCTGAGTCTCTGGGAAAGCAGAGATCCCCAAAGCTGTTGTGCCTGTGGATAGGCTGCAGAGGGATAGTGAAAAACTGCAATTAGTTTTCAGGGCTGGCACCTTCCCTGTGGGAGAAGGAGCCGTAAGTTTGCCTTTCAGAAAAAAGCTTCTGCCGAGAGCGAGCACCGTGACAAGCAGAGTCTCAGGGAAAGCAGAGATCCCCAAAACTGTTGTGCCTGTGGATAGGCTGCAGAGGGATAGTGAAAACTGCATTAGTTTTCAGGGCTGGCACCTTCCCTGTGGGAGAAGGAGCCGTAAGTTTGCCTTTTCAGAAAAAAGCTTCTGCCGAGAGCGAGCACGTGACATGCTGAGTCTCTGGGAAAGCAGAGATCCCCAAAGCTGTTGTGCCTGTGGATAGGCTGCAGAGGGATAGTGAAAAACTGCATTAGTTTTCAGGGCTGGCACCTTCCCTGTGGGAGAAGGAGCCGTAAGTTTGCCTTTTCAGAAAAAGCTTCTGCCGAGAACGAGCACCGTGACATGCTGAGTCTCTGGGAAAGCAGAGATCCCCAAAGCTGTTGTGCCTGTGGATAGGCTGCAGAGGGATAGTGAAAAACTGCATTAGTTTTCAGGGCTGGCACCTTCCCTGTGGGAGAAGGAGCCGTAAGTTTGCCTTTTCAGAAAAAAGCTTCTGCCGAGAGCGAGCACCGTGACATGCTGAGTCTCTGGGAAAGCAGAGATCCCCAAAGCTGTTGTGCCTGTGGATAGGCTGCAGAGGGATAGTGAAAAACTGCATTAGTTTTCAGGGCTGGCACCTTCCCTGTGGGAGAAGGAGCCGTAAGTTTGCCTTTTCAGAAAAAAGCTTCTGCCGAGAGCGAGCACCATGACCATGCTGAGTCTCTGGGAAAGCAGAGATCCCAAAAGCTGTTGTGCCTGTGGATAGGCTGCAGAGGGATAGTGAATACCAGCAAGATGTTTCAGGGCTGGCACCTTCCCTGTGGGAGAAGGAGCCGTAAGTTTGCCTTTTCAGAAAAAGGCTCTGGCGAGAGTGAGCACCGTGACATGCTGAGTCTCTGGGAAAGCAGAGATCCCCAAAGCTGTTGTGCCTGTGGATAGGCTGCAGAGGGATAGTGAAAAACTGCATTAGTTTTCAGGGCTGGCACCTTCCCTGTGGGAGAAGGAGCCGTAAGTTTGCCCTTTTCAGAAAAAAGCTTCTGCCGAGAGCGAGCACCGTGACATGCTGAGTCTCTGGGAAAGCAGAGATCCCCAAAGCTGTTGTGCCTGTGGATAGGCTGCAGAGGGATAGTGAAAAACTGCATTAGTTTTTCAGGGCTGGCACCTTCCCTGTGGGAGAAGGAGCCGTAAGTTTGCCTTTTCAGAAAAAAGCTTCTGCCGAGAGCGAGCACCGTGACATGCTGAGTCTCTGGGGAAAGCAGAGATCCCAAAAGCTGTTGTGCCTGTGGATAGGCTGCAGAGGGATAGTGAATACCAGCAAGATCTTTCAGGGCTAGCACCTTCCTTGTGGGAGAAGGAGCCACACTTTTGCCTTCTCAGAAAAAGCTTCTGCCGAGAACGAGCACCGTGACATGCTGAGTCTCTGGGAAAGCAGAGATCCCCAAAGCTGTTGTGCCTGTGGATAGGCTGCAGAGGGATAGTGAAAAACTGCATTAGTTTTCAGGGCTGGCACCTTCCCTGTGGGAGAAGGAGCCGTAAGTTTGCCTTTTCAGAAAAAGGCTCTGGCGAGAGTGAGCACCGTGACATGCTGAGTCTCTGGGAAAGCAGAGATCCCCAAAGCTGTTGTGCCTGTGGATAGGCTGCAGAGGGATAGTGAATACCAGCAAGATGTTTCAGGGCTGGCTCCTTCCCTGTGGGAGAAGGAGCCGAAAGTTTTCTTTTTCAGAAAAAAGCTTCTGCCGAGAGCGAGCACCGTGACATGCTGAGTCTCTGGGAAAGCAGAGATCCCCAAAGCTGTTGTGCCTGTGGATAGGGCTGCAGGGGGATAGTGAAAAACTGCATTAGTTTTCAGGGGCTGGCACCTTCCTTGTGGGAGAAGGAGCCGTAAGTTTGCCTTTTCAGAAAAAAGCTTCTGCCGAGAGCGAGCACCGTGACATGCTGAGTCTCTGGGAAAGCAGAGATCCCAAAGCTGTTGTGCCTGTGGATAGGCTGCAGAGGGATAGTGAAAACTGCATTAGTTTTCAGGGCTGGCACCTTCCCTGTGGGAGAAGGAGCCGAAAGTTTTCTTTTTCAGAAAAAAGCTTCTGCCGAGAGCGAGCACCGTGACATGCTGAGTCTCTGGGAAAGCAGAGATCCCCAAAGCTGTTGTGCCTGTGGATAGGCTGCAGGGGGATAGTGAAAAACTGCATTAGTTTTCAGGGCTGGCACCTTCCCTGTGGGAGAAGGAGCCGTAAGTTTGCCTTTTCAGAAAAAAGCTTCTGCCGAGAGCGAGCACCGTGACATGCTGAGTCTCTGGGAAAGCAGAGATCCCCAAAGCTGTTGTGCCTGTGGATAGGCTGCAGAGGGATAGTGAAAAACTGCATTAGTTTTCAGGGCTGGCACCTTCCCTGTGGGAGAAGGAGCCGTAAGTTTGCCTTTTCAGAAAAAAGCTTCTGCCGGAGAACGAGCACCGTGACATGCTGAGTCTCTGGGAAAGCAGAGATCCCCAAAGCTGTTGTGCCTGTGGATAGGCTGCAGAGGGATAGTGAAAAACTGCATTAGTTTTCAGGGCTGGCACCTTCCCTGTGGGAGAAGGAGCCGTAAGTTTGCCTTTTCAGAAAAAAGCTTCTGCCGAGAGCGAGCACCGTGACATGCTGAGTCTCTGGGAAAGCAGAGATCCCCAAAGCTGTTGTGCCTGTGGATAGGCTGCAGAGGGATAGTGAAAAACTGCATTAGTTTTCAGGGCTGGCACCTTCCCTGTGGGAGAAGGAGCCGTAAGTTTGCCTTTTCAGAAAAAAGCTTCTGCCGAGAGCGAGCACCATGACATGCTGAGTCTCTGGGAAAGCAGAGATCCCCAAAGCTGTTGTGCCTGTGGATAGGCTGCAGAGGGATAGTGAATACCAGCAAGATGTTTCAGGGCTGGCACCTTCCCTGTGGGATAGGAGCCGTAAGTTTGCCTTTTCAGAAAAAGGCTCTGGCGAGAGTGAGCACCGTGACATGCTGAGTCTCTGGGAAAGCAGAGATCCCCAAAGCTGTTGTGCCTGTGGATAGGCTGCAGAGGGATAGTGAAAAACTGCATTAGTTTTCAGGGCTGGCACCTTCCCTGTGGGAGAAGGAGCCGTAAGTTTGCCTTTTCAGAAAAAAGCTTCTGCCGAGAGCGAGCACCGTGACATGCTGAGTCTCTGGGAAAGCAGAGATCCCCAAAGCTGTTGTGCCTGTGGATAGGCTGCAGAGGGATAGTGAAAAACTGCATTAGTTTTCAGGGCTGGCACCTTCCCTGTGGGAGAAGGAGCCGAAAGTTTTCTTTTTCAGAAAAAAGCTTCTGCCGAGAGCGAGCACCGTGACATGCTGAGTCTCTGGGAAAGCAGAGATCCCCAAAGCTGTTGTGCCTGTGGATAGGCTGCAGGGGGATAGTGAAAAAACTGCATTAGTTTTCAGGGCTGGCACCTTCCCTGTGGGAGAAGGAGCCGTAAGTTTGCCTTTTCAGAAAAAAGCTTCTGCCGAGAGCGAGCACCGTGACATGCTGAGTCTCTGGGGAAAGCAGAGATCCCCAAAGCTGTTGTGCCTGTGGATAGGCTGCAGAGGGATAGTGAAAAACTGCATTAGTTTTCAGGGCTGGCACCTTCCCTGTGGGAGAAGGAGCCGAAAGTTTTCTTTTTCAGAAAAAAGCTTCTGCGAGAGCGAGCACCGTGACATGCTGAGTCTCTGGGAAAGCAGAGATCCCCAAAGCTGTTGTGCCTGTGGATAGGCTGCAGGGGGATAGTGAAAAACTGCATTAGTTTTCAGGGCTGGCACCTTCCCTGTGGGAGAAGGAGCCGTAAGTTTGCCTTTTCAGAAAAAAGCTTCTGCCGAGAGCGAGCACCGTGACATGCTGAGTCTCTGGGGAAAGCAGAGATCCCCAAAGCTGTTGTGCCTGTGGATAGGCTGCAGAGGGATAGTGAAAAACTGCATTAGTTTTCAGGGCTGGCACCTTCCCTGTGGGAGAAGGAGCCGTAAGTTTGCCTTTTCAGAAAAAAGCTTCTGCCGAGAACGAGCACCGTGACATGCTGAGTCTCTGGGAAAGCAGAGATCCCCAAAGCTGTTGTGCCTGTGGATAGGCTGCAGAGGGATAGTGAAAAACTGCATTAGTTTTCAGGGCTGGCACCTTCCCTGTGGGAGAAGGAGCCGTAAGTTTGCCTTTTCAGAAAAAAGCTTCTGCCGAGAGCGAGCACCGTGACATGCTGAGTCTCTGGGAAAGCAGAGATCCCCAAAGCTGTTGTGCCTGTGGATAGGCTGCAGAGGGATAGTGAAAAACTGCATTAGTTTTCAGGGCTGGCACCTTCCCTGTGGGAGAAGGAGCCGTAAGTTTGCCTTTTCAGAAAAAAGCTTCTGCCGAGAGCGAGCACCATGACATGCTGAGTCTCTGGGAAAGCAGAGATCCCAAAAGCTGTTGTGCCTGTGGATAGGCTGCAGAGGGATAGTGAATACCAGCAAGATGTTTCAGGGGCTGGCACCTTCCCTGTGGGAGAAGGAGCCGTAAGTTTGCCTTTTCAGAAAAAGGCTCTGGCGAGAGTGAGCACCGTGACATGCTGAGTCTCTGGGAAAGCAGAGATCCCCAAAGCTGTTGTGCCTGTGGATAGGCTGCAGAGGGATAGTGAAAAACTGCATTAGTTTTCAGGGCTGGCACCTTCCCTGTGGGAGAAGGAGCCGTAAGTTTGCCTTTTCAGAAAAAAGCTTCTGCCGAGAGCGAGCACCGTGACATGCTGAGTCTCTGGGAAAGCAGAGATCCCCAAAGCTGTTGTGCCTGTGGATAGGCTGCAGAGGGATAGTGAAAAAACTGCATTAGTTTTCAGGGCTGGCACCTTCCCTGTGGGAGAAGGAGCCGTAAGTTTGCCTTTTCAGGAAAAAAGCTTCTGCCGAGAGCGAGCACCGTGACATGCTGAGTCTCTGGGAAAGCAGAGATCCCCAAAGCTGTTGTGCCTGTGGATAGGCTGCAGAGGGATAGTGAAAAACTGCATTAGTTTTTCAGGGCTGGCACCTTCCCTGTGGGAGAAGGAGCCGTAAGTTTGCCTTTTCAGAAAAAAGCTTCTGCCGAGAGCGAGCACCGTGACATGCTGAGTCTCTGGGAAAGCAGAGATCCCCAAAGCTGTTGTGCCTGTGGATAGGCTGCAGAGGGATAGTGAAAAACTGCATTAGTTTTCAGGGCTGGCACCTTCCCTGTGGGAGAAGGAGCCGTAAGTTTGCCTTTTCAGAAAAAAGCTTCTGCCGAGAGCGAGCACCATGACATGCTGAGTCTCTGGGAAAGCAGAGATCCCCAAAGCTGTTGTGCCTGTGGATAGGCTGCAGAGGGATAGTGAATACCAGCAAGATGTTTCAGGGCTGGCACCTTCCCTGTGGGAGAAGGAGCCGTAAGTTTGCCTTTTTCTGAAAAGGCTCTGGCGAGAGTGGAGCACCGTGACATGCTGAGTCTCTGGGAAAGCAGAGATCCCCAAAGCTGTTGTGCCTGTGGATAGGCTGCAGAGGGATAGTGAAAAACTGCATTAGTTTTCAGGGCTGGCACCTTCCCTGTGGGAGAAGGAGCCGTAAGTTTGCCTTTTCAGGAAAAAAGCTTCTGCCGAGAGCGAGCACCGTGACATGCTGAGTCTCTGGGAAAGCAGAGATCCCCAAAGCTGTTGTGCCTGTGGATAGGCTGCAGAGGGGATAGTGAAAAACTGCATTAGTTTTCAGGGCTGGCACCTTCCCTGTGGGAGAAGGAGCCGAAAGTTTTCTTTTTCAGAAAAAAGCTTCTGCCGAGAGCGAGCACCGTGGACATGCTGAGTCTCTGGGAAAGCAGAGATCCCCAAAGCTGTTGTGCCTGTGGATAGGCTGCAGGGGGATAGTGAAAAACTGCATTAGTTTTCAGGGCTGGCACCTTCCCTGTGGGAGAAGGAGCCGTAAGTTTGCCTTTTCAGAAAAAAGCTTCTGCCGAGAGCGAGCACCGTGACATGCTGAGTCTCTGGGAAAGCAGAGATCCCCAAAGCTGTTGTGCTGTGGATAGGCTGCAGAGGGATAGTGAAAAACTGCATTAGTTTTCATGGGCTGGCACCTTCCCTGTGGAGAAGGAGCCGAAAGTTTTCTTTTTCAGAAAAAAGCTTCTGCCGAGAGCGAGCACCGTGACCATGCTGAGTCTCTGGGAAAGCAGAGATCCCCAAAGCTGTTGTGCCTGTGGATAGGCTGCAGGGGGATAGTGAAAAACTGCATTAGTTTTCAGGGCTGGCACCTTCCCTGTGGGAGAAGGAGCCGTAAGTTTGCCTTTTCAGAAAAAAGCTTCTGCCCTGAGAGCGAGCACCGTGACATGCTGAGTCTCTGGGAAAGCAGAGATCCCCAAAGCTGTTGTGCCTGTGGATAGGCTGCAGAGGGATAGTGAAAAACTGCATTAGTTTTCAGGGCTGGCACCTTCCCTGTGGGAGAAGGAGCCGTAAGTTTGCCTTTCAGAAAAAAGCTTCTGCCGAGAACGAGCACCGTGACATGCTGAGTCTCTGGGAAAGCAGAGATCCCCAAAGCTGTTGTGCCTGTGGATAGGCTGCAGAGGGATAGGTGAAAAAACTGGCATTAGTTTTCAGGGCTGGCACCTTCCCTGTGGGAGAAGGAGCCGTAAGTTTGCCTTTTCAGAAAAAAGCTTCTGCCGAGAGCGAGCACCGTGACATGCTGAGTCTCTGGGAAAGCAGAGATCCCCAAAGCTGTTGTGCCTGTGGATAGGCTGCAGAGGGATAGTGAAAAACTGCATTAGTTTTCAGGGCTGGCACCTTCCCTGTGGGAGAAGGAGCCGTAAGTTTGCCTTTTCAGAAAAAAAGCTTCTGCCGAGAGCGAGCACCATGACATGCTGAGTCTCTGGGAAAGCAGAGATCCCAAAAGCTGTTGTGCCTGTGGATAGGCTGCAGAGGGATAGTGAATACCAGCAAGATGTTTTCAGGGCTGGCACCTTCCCTGTGGGAGAAGGAGCCGGTAAGTTTGCCTTTTCAGAAAAAGGCTCTGGCGAGAGTGAGCACCGTGACATGCTGAGTCTCTGGGAAAGCAGAGATCCCCAAAGCTGTTGTGCCTGTGGATAGGCTGCAGAGGGATAGTGAAAAACTGCATTAGTTTTCAGGGCTGGCACCTTCCCTGTGGGAGAAGGAGCCGTAAGTTTGCCTTTTCAGAAAAAAGCTTCTGCCGAGAGCGAGCACCGTGACATGCTGAGTCTCTGGGAAAGCAGAGATCCCCAAAGCTGTTGTGCCTGTGGATAGGCTGCAGAGGGATAGTGAAAAACTGCATTAGTTTTCAGGGCTGGCACCTTCCCTGTGGGAGAAGGAGCCGTAAGTTTGCCTTTTCAGAAAAAAGCTTCTGCCGAGAGCGAGCACCGTGAGATCGCTGAGCTCTCTGGGAAAGCAGAGATCCCCAAAGCTGTTGTGCCTGTGGATAGGCCTGCAGGGGGGATAGTGAATACCAGCAAGATCTTTCAGGGCTAGCACCTTCCTTGTGGGAGAAGGAAGCCACACTTTTGCCTTCTCAGAAAAAGCTTCTGCCGAGAACGAGCACCGTGACATGCTGAGTCTCTGGGAAAGCAGAGATCCCCAAAGCTGTTGTGCCTGTGGATAGGCTGCAGAGGGATAGTGAAAAACTGCATTAGTTTTCAGGGGCTGGCACCTTCCCTGTGGAGAAGGAGCCGGTAAGTTGTGCCTTTTCAGAAAAAAGCTTCTGCCGAGAGCGAGCACCGTGACATGCTGAGTCTCTGGGAAAGCAGAGATCCCCAAAGCTGTTGTGCCTGTGGATAGGCTGCAGAGGGATAGTGAAAAACTGCATTAGTTTTCAGGGCTGGCACCTTCCCTGTGGGAGAAGGAGCCGTAAGTTTGCCTTTTCAGAAAAAAGGCTTCTGCCGGGAGAGCGAGCACCGTGACATGCTGGAGTCTCTGGGAAAGCAGAGATCCCAAAAGCTGTTGTGCCTGTGGATAGGCTGCAGAGGGATAGTGAATACCAGCAAGATCTTTCAGGGCTAGCACCTTCCTGTGGGAGAAGGGAGCCACACTTTTGCCTTCTCAGAAAAAGCTTCTGCCGAGAACGAGCACCGGTGACATGCTGAGTCTCTGGGAAAGCAGAGATCCCCAAAGCTGTTGTGCCTGTGGATAGGCTGCAGAGGGATAGTGAAAAAACTGCATTAGTTTTCAGGGCTGGCACCTTCCCTGTGGGAGAAGGAGCCGTAAGTTTGCCTTTTCAGAAAAAAGCTTCTGCCGAGAGCGAGCACCGTGACATGCTGAGTCTCTGGGAAAGCAGAGATCCCCAAAACTGTTGTGCCTGTGGATAGGCTGCAGAGGGATAGTGAAAAACTGCATTAGTTTTCAGGGCTGGCACCTTCCCTGTGGGAGAAGGAGCCGTAAGTTTGCCTTTTCAGAAAAAAGCTTCTGCCGAGAGCGAGCACCGTGACATGCTGAGTCTCTGGGAAGCAGAGATCCCCAAAGCTGTTGTGCCTGTGGATAGGGCTGCAGAGGGATAGTGAAAAACTGCATTAGTTTTCAGGGCTGGCACCTTCCCTGTGGGAGAAGGAGCCGTAAGTTTGCCTTTTCAGAAAAAAGCTTCTGCCGGAGAACGAGCACCGTGACATGCTGAGTCTCTGGGAAAGCAGAGATCCCCAAAGCTGTTGTGCCTGTGGATAGGCTGCAGAGGGATAGTGAAAAACTGCATTAGTTTCAGGGCTGGCACCTTCCCTGTGGGAGAAGGAGCCGTAAGTTTGCCTTTTCAGAAAAAAGCTTCTGCCGAGAGCGAGGCACCGTGACATGCTGAGTCTCTGGGAAAGCAGAGATCCCCAAAGCTGTTGTGCCTGTGGATAGGCTGCAGAGGGATAGTGGAAAAACTGCATTAGTTTTCAGGGCTGGGCACCTTCCCTGTGGGAGAAGGAGCCGTAAGTTTGCCTTTTCAGAAAAAAGCTTCTGCCGAGAGCGAGCACCATGACATGCTGAGTCTCTGGGAAAGCAGAGATCCCAAAAGCTGTTGTGCCTGTGGATAGGCTGCAGAGGGATAGTGAATACCAGCAAGATGTTTCAGGGCTGGGCACCTTCCCTGTGGGAGAAGGAGCCGTAAGTTTTGCCTTTTTCAGAAAAAGGCTCTGGCGAGAGTGAGCACCGTGACATGCTGAGTCTCTGGGAAAGCAGAGATCCCCAAAGCTGTTGTGCCTGTGGATAGGCTGCAGAGGGATAGTGAAAAACTGCATTAGTTTTCAGGGGCTGGCACCTTCCCTGTGGGAGAAGGAGCCCGTAAGTTTGCCTTTTCAGAAAAAAGCTTCTGCCGAGAGCGAGCACCGTGACATGCTGAGTCTCTGGGAAAGCAGAGATCCCCAAAGCTGTTGTGCCTGTGGATAGGCTGCAGAGGGATAGTGAAAAACTGCATTAGTTTTCAGGGCTGGCACCTTCCCTGTGGGAGAAGGAGCCGTAAGTTTGCCTTTTCAGAAAAAAGCTTCTGCCGAGAGCGAGCACCGTGACATGCTGAGTCTCTGGGAAAGCAGAGATCCCAAAAGCTGTTGTGCCTGTGGATAGGCTGCAGAGGGATAGTGAATACCAGCAAGATCTTTCAGGGCTAGCACCTTCCTTGTGGGAGAAGGAGCCACACTTTTGCCCTTCTCAGAAAAAGCTTCTGCCGAGAACGAGCACCGTGACATGCTGAGTCTCTGGGGAAAGCAGAGATCCCCAAAGCTGTTGTGCCTGTGGATAGGCTGCAGAGGGATAGTGAAAAACTGCATTAGTTTTCAGGGCTGGCACCTTCCCTGTGGGAGAAGGAGCCGTAAGTTTGCCTTTTCAGAAAAAGGCTCTGGCGAGAGTGAGCACCGTGACATGCTGAGTCTCTGGGAAAGCAGAGATCCCCAAAGCTGTTGTGCCTGTGGATAGGCTGCAGAGGGATAGTGAATACCAGCAAGATGTTTCAGGGCTGGCACCTTCCCTGTGGGAGAAGGAGCCGAAAGTTTTCTTTTTCAGAAAAAAGCTTCTGCCGAGAGCGAGCACCGTGACATGCTGAGTCTCTGGGAAAGCAGAGATCCCCAAAGCTGTTGTGCCTGTGGATAGGCTGCAGGGGGATAGTGAAAAACTGCATTAGTTTTCAGGGCTGGCACCTTCCTTGTGGGAGAAGGAGCCGTAAGTTTGCCTTTTCAGAAAAAAGCTTCTGCCGAGAGCGAGCACCGTGACATGCTGAGTCTCTGGGAAAGCAGAGATCCCCAAAGCTGTTGTGCCTGTGGATAGGCTGCAGAGGGATAGTGAAAAACTGCATTAGTTTTCAGGGCTGGCACCTTCCCTGTGGGAGAAGGAGCCGAAAGTTTTCTTTTTCAGAAAAAAGCTTCTGCCGAGAGCGAGCACCGTGACATGCTGAGTCTCTGGGAAAGCAGAGATCCCCAAAGCTGTTGTGCCTGTGGATAGGCTGCAGGGGGATAGTGAAAAACTGCATTAGTTTTCAGGGCTGGCACCTTCCCTGTGGGAGAAGGAGCCGTAAGTTTGCCTTTTCAGAAAAAAGCTTCTGCCGAGAGCGAGCACCGTGACATGCTGAGTCTCTGGGAAAGCAGAGATCCCCAAAGCTGTTGTGCCTGTGGATAGGCTGCAGAGGGATAGTGAAAAACTGCATTAGTTTTCAGGGCTGGCACCTTCCCTGTGGGAGAAGGAGCCGTAAGTTTGCCTTTTCAGAAAAAAGCTTCTGCCGAGAACGAGCACCGTGACATGCTGAGTCTCTGGGAAAGCAGAGATCCCCAAAGCTGTTGTGCCTGTGGATAGGCTGCAGAGGGATAGTGAAAAACTGCATTAGTTTTCAGGGCTGGCACCTTCCCTGTGGGAGAAGGAGCCGTAAGTTTGCCTTTTCAGAAAAAAGCTTCTGCCGAGAGCGAGCACCGTGACATGCTGAGTCTCTGGGAAAGCAGAGATCCCCAAAGCTGTTGTGCCTGTGGATAGGCTGCAGAGGGATAGTGAAAAACTGCATTAGTTTTCAGGGCTGGCACCTTCCCTGTGGGAGAAGGAGCCGTAAGTTTGCCTTTTCAGAAAAAAGCTTCTGCCGAGAGCGAGCACCATGACATGCTGAGTCTCTGGGAAAGCAGAGATCCCAAAAGCTGTTGTGCCTGTGGATAGGCTGCAGAGGGATAGTGAATACCAGCAAGATGTTTCAGGGCTGGCACCTTCCCTGTGGGAGAAGGAGCCGTAAGTTTGCCTTTTCAGAAAAAGGCTCTGGCGAGAGTGAGCACCGTGACATGCTGAGTCTCTGGGAAAGCAGAGATCCCCAAAGCTGTTGTGCCTGTGGATAGGCTGCAGAGGGATAGTGAAAAACTGCATTAGTTTTCAGGGCTGGCACCTTCCCTGTGGGAGAAGGAGCCGTAAGTTTGCCTTTTCAGAAAAAAGCTTCTGCCGAGAGCGAGCACCGTGACATGCTGAGTCTCTGGGAAAGCAGAGATCCCCAAAGCTGTTGTGCCTGTGGATAGGCTGCAGAGGGATAGTGAAAAACTGCATTAGTTTTCAGGGCTGGCACCTTCCCTGTGGGAGAAGGAGCCGTAAGTTTGCCTTTTCAGAAAAAAGCTTCTGCCGAGAGCGAGCACCGTGAGATGCTGAGTCTCTGGGAAAGCAGAGATCCCCAAAGCTGTTGTGCCTGTGGATAGGCTGCAGGGGGATAGTGAATACCAGCAAGATCTTTCAGGGCTAGCACCTTCCTTGTGGGAGAAGGAGCCACACTTTTGCCTTCTCAGAAAAAGCTTCTGCCGAGAACGAGCACCGTGACATGCTGAGTCTCTGGGAAAGCAGAGATCCCCAAAGCTGTTGTGCCTGTGGATAGGCTGCAGAGGGATAGTGAAAAACTGCATTAGTTTTCAGGGCTGGCACCTTCCCTGTGGGAGAAGGAGCCGTAAGTTTGCCTTTTCAGAAAAAAGCTTCTGCCGAGAGCGAGCACCGTGACATGCTGAGTCTCTGGGAAAGCAGAGATCCCCAAAACTGTTGTGCCTGTGGATAGGCTGCAGAGGGATAGTGAAAAACTGCATTAGTTTTCAGGGCTGGCACCTTCCCTGTGGGAGAAGGAGCCGTAAGTTTGCCTTTTCAGAAAAAAGCTTCTGCCGAGAGCGAGCACCGTGACATGCTGAGTCTCTGGGAAAGCAGAGATCCCAAAAGCTGTTGTGCCTGTGGATAGGCTGCAGAGGGATAGTGAATACCAGCAAGATCTTTCAGGGCTAGCACCTTCCTTGTGGGAGAAGGAGCCACACTTTTGCCTTCTCAGAAAAAGCTTCTGCCGAGAACGAGCACCGTGACATGCTGAGTCTCTGGGAAAGCAGAGATCCCCAAAGCTGTTGTGCCTGTGGATAGGCTGCAGAGGGATAGTGAAAAACTGCATTAGTTTTCAGGGCTGGCACCTTCCCTGTGGGAGAAGGAGCCGTAAGTTTGCCTTTTCAGAAAAAAGCTTCTGCCGAGAGCGAGCACCGTGACATGCTGAGTCTCTGGGAAAGCAGAGATCCCCAAAACTGTTGTGCCTGTGGATAGGCTGCAGAGGGATAGTGAAAAACTGCATTAGTTTTCAGGGCTGGCACCTTCCCTGTGGGAGAAGGAGCCGTAAGTTTGCCTTTTCAGAAAAAAGCTTCTGCCGAGAGCGAGCACCGTGACATGCTGAGTCTCTGGGAAAGCAGAGATCCCCAAAGCTGTTGTGCCTGTGGATAGGCTGCAGAGGGATAGTGAAAAACTGCATTAGTTTTCAGGGCTGGCACCTTCCCTGTGGGAGAAGGAGCCGTAAGTTTGCCTTTTCAGAAAAAAGCTTCTGCCGAGAACGAGCACCGTGACATGCTGAGTCTCTGGGAAAGCAGAGATCCCCAAAGCTGTTGTGCCTGTGGATAGGCTGCAGAGGGATAGTGAAAAACTGCATTAGTTTTCAGGGCTGGCACCTTCCCTGTGGGAGAAGGAGCCGTAAGTTTGCCTTTTCAGAAAAAAGCTTCTGCCGAGAGCGAGCACCGTGACATGCTGAGTCTCTGGGAAAGCAGAGATCCCCAAAGCTGTTGTGCCTGTGGATAGGCTGCAGAGGGATAGTGAAAAACTGCATTAGTTTTCAGGGCTGGCACCTTCCCTGTGGGAGAAGGAGCCGTAAGTTTGCCTTTTCAGAAAAAAGCTTCTGCCGAGAGCGAGCACCGTGACATGCTGAGTCTCTGGGAAAGCAGAGATCCCAAAAGCTGTTGTGCCTGTGGATAGGCTGCAGAGGGATAGTGAATACCAGCAAGATCTTTCAGGGCTAGCACCTTCCCTGTGGGAGAAGGAGCCGTAAGTTTGCCTTTTCAGAAAAAGGCTCTGGCGAGAGTGAGCACCGTGACATGCTGAGTCTCTGGGAAAGCAGAGATCCCCAAAGCTGTTGTGCCTGTGGATAGGCTGCAGAGGGATAGTGAAAAACTGCATTAGTTTTCAGGGCTGGCACCTTCCCTGTGGGAGAAGGAGCCGTAAGTTTGCCTTTTCAGAAAAAAGCTTCTGCCGAGAGCGAGCACCGTGACATGCTGAGTCTCTGGGAAAGCAGAGATCCCCAAAGCTGTTGTGCCTGTGGATAGGCTGCAGAGGGATAGTGAAAAACTGCATTAGTTTTCAGGGCTGGCACCTTCCCTGTGGGAGAAGGAGCCGAAAGTTTTCTTTTTCAGAAAAAAGCTTCTGCCGAGAGCGAGCACCGTGACATGCTGAGTCTCTGGGAAAGCAGAGATCCCCAAAGCTGTTGTGCCTGTGGATAGGCTGCAGAGGGATAGTGAAAAACTGCATTAGTTTTCAGGGCTGGCACCTTCCCTGTGGGAGAAGGAGCCGAAAGTTTTCTTTTTCAGAAAAAAGCTTCTGCCGAGAACGAGCACCGTGACATGCTGAGTCTCTGGGAAAGCAGAGATCCCCAAAGCTGTTGTGCCTGTGGATAGGCTGCAGGGGGATAGTGAAAAACTGCATTAGTTTTCAGGGCTGGCACCTTCCCTGTGGGAGAAGGAGCCGTAAGTTTGCCTTTTCAGAAAAAAGCTTCTGCCGAGAGCGAGCACCGTGACATGCTGAGTCTCTGGGAAAGCAGAGATCCCCAAAGCTGTTGTGCCTGTGGATAGGCTGCAGAGGGATAGTGAAAAACTGCATTAGTTTTCAGGGCTGGCACCTTCCCTGTGGGAGAAGGAGCCGTAAGTTTGCCTTTTCAGAAAAAAGCTTCTGCCGAGAACGAGCACCGTGACATGCTGAGTCTCTGGGAAAGCAGAGATCCCCAAAGCTGTTGTGCCTGTGGATAGGCTGCAGAGGGATAGTGAAAAACTGCATTAGTTTTCAGGGCTGGCACCTTCCCTGTGGGAGAAGGAGCCGTAAGTTTGCCTTTTCAGAAAAAAGCTTCTGCCGAGAGCGAGCACCGTGACATGCTGAGTCTCTGGGAAAGCAGAGATCCCCAAAGCTGTTGTGCCTGTGGATAGGCTGCAGAGGGATAGTGAAAAACTGCATTAGTTTTCAGGGCTGGCACCTTCCCTGTGGGAGAAGGAGCCGTAAGTTTGCCTTTTCAGAAAAAAGCTTCTGCCGAGAGCGAGCACCATGACATGCTGAGTCTCTGGGAAAGCAGAGATCCCAAAAGCTGTTGTGCCTGTGGATAGGCTGCAGAGGGATAGTGAATACCAGCAAGATGTTTCAGGGCTGGCACCTTCCCTGTGGGAGAAGGAGCCGTAAGTTTGCCTTTTCAGAAAAAGGCTCTGGCGAGAGTGAGCACCGTGACATGCTGAGTCTCTGGGAAAGCAGAGATCCCCAAAGCTGTTGTGCCTGTGGATAGGCTGCAGAGGGATAGTGAAAAACTGCATTAGTTTTCAGGGCTGGCACCTTCCCTGTGGGAGAAGGAGCCGTAAGTTTGCCTTTTCAGAAAAAAGCTTCTGCCGAGAGCGAGCACCGTGACATGCTGAGTCTCTGGGAAAGCAGAGATCCCCAAAGCTGTTGTGCCTGTGGATAGGCTGCAGAGGGATAGTGAAAAACTGCATTAGTTTTCAGGGCTGGCACCTTCCCTGTGGGAGAAGGAGCCGTAAGTTTGCCTTTTCAGAAAAAAGCTTCTGCCGAGAGCGAGCACCGTGAATGCTGAGTCTCTGGGAAAGCAGAGATCCCCAAAGCTGTTGTGCCTGTGGATAGGCTGCAGAGGGATAGTGAAAAACTGCATTAGTTTTCAGGGCTGGCACCTTCCCTGTGGGAGAAGGAGCCGTAAGTTTGCCTTTTCAGAAAAAAGCTTCTGCCGAGAGCGAGCACCGTGACATGCTGAGTCTCTGGGAAAGCAGAGATCCCCAAAGCTGTTGTGCCTGTGGATAGGCTGCAGAGGGATAGTGAAAAACTGCATTAGTTTTCAGGGCTGGCACCTTCCCTGTGGGAGAAGGAGCCGTAAGTTTGCCTTTTCAGAAAAAAGCTTCTGCCGAGAGCGAGCACCGTGACATGCTGAGTCTCTGGGAAAGCAGAGATCCCCAAAGCTGTTGTGCCTGTGGATAGGCTGCAGAGGGATAGTGAAAAACTGCATTAGTTTTCAGGGCTGGCACCTTCCCTGTGGGAGAAGGAGCCGTAAGTTTGCCTTTTCAGAAAAAAGCTTCTGCCGAGAGCGAGCACCGTGACATGCTGAGTCTCTGGGAAAGCAGAGATCCCAAAAGCTGTTGTGCCTGTGGATAGGCTGCAGAGGGATAGTGAATACCAGCAAGATCTTTCAGGGCTAGCACCTTCCTTGTGGGAGAAGGAGCCACACTTTTGCCTTCTCAGAAAAAGCTTTTGCCGAGAGCGAGCACCGTGACATGCTGAGTCTCTGGGAAAGCAGAGATCCCAAAAGCTGTTGTGCCTGTGGATAGGCTGCAGAGGGATAGTGTAAAACTGCATTAGTTTTCAGGGCTGGCACCTTCCCTGTGGGAGAAGGAGCCGTAAGTTTGCCTTATCAGAAAAAAGCTTCTGCCGAGAGCGAGCACCGTGACATGCTGAGTCTCTGGGAAAGCAGAGATCCCCAAAGCTGTTGTGCCTGTGGATAGGCTGCAGAGGGATAGTGAAAAACTGCATTAGTTTTCAGGGCTGGCACCTTCCCTGTGGGAGAAGGAGCCGTAAGTTTGCCTTTTCAGAAAAAAGCTTCTGCCGAGAGCGAGCACCGTGACATGCTGAGTCTCTGGGAAAGCAGAGATCCCCAAAGCTGTTGTGCCTGTGGATAGGCTGCAGAGGGATAGTGAATACCAGCAAGATCTTTCAGGGCTAGCACCTTCCTTGTGGGAGAAGGAGCCACACTTTTGCCTTCTCAGAAAAAGCTTCTGCCGAGAACGAGCACCGTGACATGCTGAGTCTCTGGGAAAGCAGAGATCCCCAAAGCTGTTGTGCCTGTGGATAGGCTGCAGGGGGATAGTGAAAAACTGCATTAGTTTTCAGGGCTGGCACCTTCCCTGTGGGAGAAGGAGCCGTAAGTTTGCCTTTTCAGAAAAAAGCTTCTGCCGAGAGCGAGCACCGTGACATGCTGAGTCTCTGGGAAAGCAGAGATCCCCAAAGCTGTTGTGCCTGTGGATAGGCTGCAGAGGGATAGTGAATACCAGCAAGATCTTTCAGGGCTAGCACCTTCCTTGTGGGAGAAGGAGCCACACTTTTGCCTTCTCAGAAAAAGCTTCTGCCGAGAACGAGCACCGTGACATGCTGAGTCTCTGGGAAAGCAGAGATCCCCAAAGCTGTTGTGCCTGTGGATAGGCTGCAGAGGGATAGTGAAAAACTGCATTAGTTTTCAGGGCTGGCACCTCCCTGTGGGAGAAGGAGCCGTAAGTTTGCCTTTTCAGAAAAAAGCTTCTGCCGAGAGCGAGCACCGTGACATGCTGAGTCTCTGGGAAAGCAGAGATCCCAAAAGCTGTTGTGCCTGTGGATAGGCTGCAGAGGGATAGTGAAAAACTGCATTAGTTTTCAGGGCTGGCACCTTCCCTGTGGGAGAAGGAGCCGTAAGTTTGCCTTTTCAGAAAAAAGCTTCTGCCGAGAGCGAGCACCGTGACATGCTGAGTCTCTGGGAAAGCAGAGATCCCCAAAGCTGTTGTGCCTGTGGATAGGCTGCAGAGGGATAGTGAATACCAGCAAGATCTTTCAGGGCTAGCACCTTCCTTGTGGGAGAAGGAGCCACACTTTTGCCTTCTCAGAAAAAGCTTCTGCCGAGAACGAGCACCGTGACATGCTGAGTCTCTGGGAAAGCAGAGATCCCCAAAGCTGTTGTGCCTGTGGATAGGCTGCAGGGGGATAGTGAAAAACTGCATTAGTTTTCAGGGCTGGCACCTCCCTGTGGGAGAAGGAGCCGTAAGTTTGCCTTTTCAGAAAAAAGCTTCTGCCGAGAGCGAGCACCGTGACATGCTGAGTCTCTGGGAAAGCAGAGATCCCCAAAGCTGTTGTGCCTGTGGATAGGCTGCAGAGGGATAGTGAAAAACTGCATTAGTTTTCAGGGCTGGCACCTTCCCTGTGGGAGAAGGAGCCGTAAGTTTGCCTTTTCAGAAAAAAGCTTCTGCCGAGAGCGAGCACCGTGACATGCTGAGTCTCTGGGAAAGCAGAGATCCCAAAAGCTGTTGTGCCTGTGGATAGGCTGCAGAGGGATAGTGAATACCAGCAAGATCTTTCAGGGCTAGCACCTTCCTTGTGGGAGAAGGAGCCACACTTTTGCCTTCTCAGAAAAAGCTTCTGCCGAGAACGAGCACCGTGACATGCTGAGTCTCTGGGAAAGCAGAGATCCCCAAAGCTGTTGTGCCTGTGGATAGGCTGCAGGGGGATAGTGAAAAACTGCATTAGTTTTCAGGGCTGGCACCTTCCCTGTGGGAGAAGGAGCCGTAAGTTTGCCTTTTCAGAAAAAAGCTTCTGCCGAGAGCGAGCACCGTGACATGCTGAGTCTCTGGGAAAGCAGAGATCCCAAAAGCTGTTGTGCCTGTGGATAGGCTGCAGAGGGATAGTGAAAAACTGCATTAGTTTTCAGGGCTGGCACCTTCCCTGTGGGAGAAGGAGCCGTAAGTTTGCCTTTTCAGAAAAAAGCTTCTGCCGAGAGCGAGCACCGTGACATGCTGAGTCTCTGGGAAAGCAGAGATCCCAAAAGCTGTTGTGCCTGTGGATAGGCTGCAGAGGGATAGTGAATACCAGCAAGATCTTTCAGGGCTAGCACCTTCCTTGTGGGAGAAGGAGCCACACTTTTGCCTTCTCAGAAAAAGCTTTTGCCGAGAGCGAGCACCGTGACATGCTGAGTCTCTGGGAAAGCAGAGATCCCAAAAGCTGTTGTGCCTGTGGATAGGCTGCAGAGGGATAGTGTAAAACTGCATTAGTTTTCAGGGCTGGCACCTTCCCTGTGGGAGAAGGAGCCGTAAGTTTGCCTTTTCAGAAAAAAGCTTCTGCCGAGAGCGAGCACCGTGACATGCTGAGTCTCTGGGAAAGCAGAGATCCCAAAAGCTGTTGTGCCTGTGGATAGGCTGCAGAGGGATAGTGAAAAACTGCATTAGTTTTCAGGGCTGGCACCTTCCCTGTGGGAGAAGGAGCCGTAAGTTTGCCTTTTCAGAAAAAAGCTTCTGCCGAGAGCGAGCACCGTGACATGCTGAGTCTCTGGGAAAGCAGAGATCCCAAAAGCTGTTGTGCCTGTGGATAGGCTGCAGAGGGATAGTGAATACCAGCAAGATCTTTCAGGGCTAGCACCTTCCTTGTGGGAGAAGGAGCCACACTTTTGCCTTCTCAGAAAAAGCTTCTGCCGAGAACGAGCACCGTGACATGCTGAGTCTCTGGGAAAGCAGAGATCCCCAAAGCTGTTGTGCCTGTGGATAGGCTGCAGAGGGATAGTGAATACCAGCAAGATCTTTCAGGGCTAGCACCTTCCTTGTGGGAGAAGGAGCCACACTTTTGCCTTCTCAGAAAAAGCTTCTGCCGAGAACGAGCACCGTGACATGCTGAGTCTCTGGGATAGCAGAGATCCCCAGTGCTGCTGCGGCTAAAGGATCCCCAGTGCTGTTGTGCCTGTGGATAGGCTGCAGGTGGCGGTGAAGACCACAAAATCTTTCAGGCCTGGCACTTGCCTTGCTGGAGAAGGAGCCTGACGTTTGCCTTTTCAGAAAAAAGCTTCTGCCGAGAGCGAGCACCGTGGGATGCTGAGTCTCTGGGAAAGCAGAGATCCCCAGTGCTGTTGTGCCTGTGGATAGGCTGCAGAGGGATAGTGAATACCAGCAAGATCTTTCAGGGCTAGCACCTTCTTTGTGGGAGAAGGAGCCAGACGTTTGCCTTCTCAGAAAAAGCTTCTGCCGAGAACCAGCACCGTGACATGCTGAGTCTCTGGGAAAGCAGAGATCCCCAGTGCTGTTGCGGCTAAAGATAGGCTGCAGAGGGATAGTGAATACCAGCAAGATCTTTCAGGGCTGGCACCTTCCTTGTTGGAGAAGGAGCCGTAAGTTTGCCTTTTCAGAAAAATGCTCTGGCGAGAGTGAGCACCGTGACATGCTGAGTCTCTGGGAAAGCAGAGATCCCCAAAGCTGTTGTGCCTGTGGATAGGCTGCAGAGGGATAGTGAATACCAGCAAGATCTTTCAGGGCTAGCACCTTCCTTGTGGGAGAAGGAGCCAGACGTTTGCCTTCTCAGAAAAAGCTTCTGCCGAGAGCGAGCACCGTGACATGCTGAGTCTCTGGGAAAGCAGAGATCCCAAAAGCTGTTGTGCCTGTGGATAGGCTGCAGGGGGATAGTGAAAAACTGCATTAGTTTTCAGGGCTGGCACCTTCCCTGTGGGAGAAGGAGCCGTAAGTTTGCCTTTTCAGAAAAAAGCTTCTGCCGAGAGCGAGCACCGTGACATGCTGAGTCTCTGGGAAAGCAGAGATCCCCAAAGCTGTTGTGCCTGTGGATAGGCTGCAGAGGGATAGTGAATACCAGCAAGATCTTTCAGGGCTAGCACCTTCCTTGTGGGAGAAGGAGCCACACTTTTGCCTTCTCAGAAAAAGCTTCTGCCGAGAACGAGCACCGTGACATGCTGAGTCTCTGGGAAAGCAGAGAACCCCAAAGCTGTTGTGCCTGTGGATAGGCTGCAGGGGGATAGTGAAAAACTGCATTAGTTTTCAGGGCTGGCACCTTCCCTGTGGGAGAAGGAGCCGTAAGTTTGCCTTTTCAGAAAAAAGCTTCTGCCGAGAGCGAGCACCGTGACATGCTGAGTCTCTGGGAAAGCAGAGATCCCAAAAGCTGTTGTGCCTGTGGATAGGCTGCAGAGGGATAGTGAAAAACTGCATTAGTTTTCAGGGCTGGCACCTTCCCTGTGGGAGAAGGAGCCGTAAGTTTGCCTTTTCAGAAAAAAGCTTCTGCCGAGAGCGAGCACCGTGACATGCTGAGTCTCTGGGAAAGCAGACATCCCAAAAGCTGTTGTGCCTGTGGATAGGCTGCAGAGGGATAGTGAATACCAGCAAGATCTTTCAGGGCTAGCACCTTCCTTGTGGGAGAAGGAGCCACACTTTTGCCTTCTCAGAAAAAGCTTTTGCCGAGAGCGAGCACCGTGACATGCTGAGTCTCTGGGAAAGCAGAGATCCCAAAAGCTGTTGTGCCTGTGGATAGGCTGCAGAGGGATAGTGAAAAACTGCATTAGTTTTCAGGGCTGGCACCTTCCCTGTGGGAGAAGGAGCCGTAAGTTTGCCTTTTCAGAAAAAAGCTTCTGCCGAGAGCGAGCACCGTGACATGCTGAGTCTCTGGGAAAGCAGAGATCCCAAAAGCTGTTGTGCCTGTGGATAGGCTGCAGAGGGATAGTGAATACCAGCAAGATCTTTCAGGGCTAGCACCTTCCTTGTGGGAGAAGGAGCCACACTTTTGCCTTCTCAGAAAAAGCTTCTGCCGAGAACGAGCACCGTGACATGCTGAGTCTCTGGGAAAGCAGAGATCCCCAAAGCTGTTGTGCCTGTGGATAGGCTGCAGAGGGATAGTGAATACCAGCAAGATCTTTCAGGGCTAGCACCTTCCTTGTGGGAGAAGGAGCCACACTTTTGCCTTCTCAGAAAAAGCTTCTGCCGAGAACGAGCACCGTGACATGCTGAGTCTCTGGGATAGCAGAGATCCCCAGTGCTGCTGCGGCTAAAGGATCCCCAGTGCTGTTGTGCCTGTGGATAGGCTGCAGGTGGCGGTGAAGACCACAAAATCTTTCAGGCCTGGCACTTGCCTTGCTGGAGAAGGAGCCTGACGTTTGCCTTTTCAGAAAAAAGCTTCTGCCGAGAGCGAGCACCGTGAGATGCTGAGTCTCTGGGAAAGCAGAGATCCCCAGTGCTGTTGTGCCTGTGGATAGGCTGCAGAGGGATAGTGAATACCAGCAAGACCTTTCAGGGCTAGCACCTTCCTTGTGGGAGAAGGAGCCAGACGTTTGCCTTCTCAGAAAAAGCTTCTGCCGAGAACCAGCACCGTGACATGCTGAGTCTCTGGGAAAGCAGAGATCCCCAGTGCTGTTGCGGCTAAAGATAGGCTGCAGAGGGATAGTGAATACCAGCAAGATCTTTCAGGGCTGGCACCTTCCTTGTTGGAGAAGGAGCCGTAAGTTTGCCTTTTCAGAAAAATGCTCTGGCGAGAGTAAGCACCGTGACATGCTGAGTCTCTGGGAAAGCAGAGATCCCAAAAGCTGTTGTGCCTGTGGATAGGCTGCAGGAGGATAGTGAAGAGCTGCATTAGCTTTTAGGCCTGGCACCTTCGTTGTGGGAGAAGGAGCCGAAAGTTTTCTTTTTCAGAAAAAAGCTTCTGCCGAGAGCGAGCACCGTGACATGCTGAGTCTCTGGGAAAGCAGAGATCCCCAAAGCTGTTGTGCCTGTGGATAGGCTGCAGAGGGATAGTGAATACCAGCAAGATCTTTCAGGGCTAGCACCTTCCTTGTGGGAGAAGGAGCCAGACGTTTGCCTTCTCAGAAAAAGCTTCTGCCGAGAACGAGCACCGTGACATGCTGAGTCTCTGGGAAAGCAGAGATCCCCAAAGCTGTTGTGCCTGTGGATAGGCTGCAGAGGGATAGTGAAAAACTGCATTAGTTTTCAGGGCTGGCACCTTCCCTGTGGGAGAAGGAGCCGTAAGTTTGCCTTTTCAGAAAAAAGCTTCTGCCGAGAGCGAGCACCGTGACATGCTGAGTCTCTGGGAAAGCAGAGATCCCAAAAGCTGTTGTGCCTGTGGATAGGCTGCAGAGGGATAGTGAATACCAGCAAGATCTTTCAGGGCTAGCACCTTCCTTGTGGGAGAAGGAGCCACACTTTTGCCTTCTCAGAAAAAGCTTTTGCCGAGAGCGAGCACCGTGACATGCTGAGTCTCTGGGAAAGCAGAGATCCCCAAAGCTGTTGTGCCTGTGGATAGGCTGCAGAGGGATAGTGAAAAACTGCATTAGTTTTCAGGGCTGGCACCTTCCCTGTGGGAGAAGGAGCCGTAAGTTTTCTTTTTCAGAAAAAAGCTTCTGCCGAGAGCGAGCACCGTGACATGCTGAGTCTCTGGGAAAGCAGAGATCCCCAAAGCTGTTGTGCCTGTGGATAGGCTGCAGAGGGATAGTGAAAAACTGCATTAGTTTTCAGGGCTGGCACCTTCCCTGTGGGAGAAGGAGCCGTAAGTTTGCCTTTTCAGAAAAAAGCTTCTGCCGAGAGCGAGCACCGTGACATGCTGAGTCTCTGGGAAAGCAGAGATCCCCAAAGCTGTTGTGCCTGTGGATAGGCTGCAGAGGGATAGTGAATACCAGCAAGATCTTTCAGGGCTAGCACCTTCCTTGTGGGAGAAGGAGCCACACTTTTGCCTTCTCAGAAAAAGCTTCTGCCGAGAACGAGCACCGTGACATGCTGAGTCTCTGGGAAAGCAGAGAACCCCAAAGCTGTTGTGCCTGTGGATAGGCTGCAGGGGGATAGTGAAAAACTGCATTAGTTTTCAGGGCTGGCACCTTCCCTGTGGGAGAAGGAGCCGTAAGTTTGCCTTTTCAGAAAAAAGCTTCTGCCGAGAGCGAGCACCGTGACATGCTGAGTCTCTGGGAAAGCAGAGATCCCAAAAGCTGTTGTGCCTGTGGATAGGCTGCAGAGGGATAGTGAAAAACTGCATTAGTTTTCAGGGCTGGCACCTTCCCTGTGGGAGAAGGAGCCGTAAGTTTGCCTTTTCAGAAAAAAAGCTTCTGCCGAGAGCGAGCACCGTGACATGCTGAGTCTCTGGGAAAGCAGAGATCCCAAAAGCTGTTGTGCCTGTGGATAGGCTGCAGAGGGATAGTGAATACCAGCAAGATCTTTCAGGGCTAGCACCTTCCTTGTGGGAGAAGGAGCCACACTTTTGCCTTCTCAGAAAAAGCTTCTGCCGAGAACGAGCACCGTGACATGCTGAGTCTCTGGGATAGCAGAGATCCCCAGTGCTGCTGCGGCTAAAGGATCCCCAGTGCTGTTGTGCCTGTGGATAGGCTGCAGGTGGCGGTGAAGACCACAAAATCTTTCAGGCCTGGCACTTGCCTTGCTGGAGAAGGAGCCTGACGTTTGCCTTTTCAGAAAAAAGCTTCTGCCGAGAGCGAGCACCGTGAGATGCTGAGTCTCTGGGAAAGCAGAGATCCCCAGTGCTGTTGTGCCTGTGGATAGGCTGCAGAGGGATAGTGAATACCAGCAAGACCTTTCAGGGCTAGCACCTTCCTTGTGGGAGAAGGAGCCAGACGTTTGCCTTCTCAGAAAAAGCTTCTGCCGAGAACCAGCACCGTGACATGCTGAGTCTCTGGGAAAGCAGAGATCCCCAGTGCTGTTGCGGCTAAAGATAGGCTGCAGAGGGATAGTGAATACCAGCAAGATCTTTCAGGGCTGGCACCTTCCTTGTTGGAGAAGGAGCCGTAAGTTTGCCTTTTCAGAAAAATGCTCTGGCGAGAGTAAGCACCGTGACATGCTGAGTCTCTGGGAAAGCAGAGATCCCAAAAGCTGTTGTGCCTGTGGATAGGCTGCAGGAGGATAGTGAAGAGCTGCATTAGCTTTTAGGCCTGGCACCTTCGTTGTGGGAGAAGGAGCCGAAAGTTTTCTTTTTCAGAAAAAAGCTTCTGCCGAGAGCGAGCACCGTGACATGCTGAGTCTCTGGGAAAGCAGAGATCCCCAAAGCTGTTGTGCCTGTGGATAGGCTGCAGAGGGATAGTGAATACCAGCAAGATCTTTCAGGGCTAGCACCTTCCTTGTGGGAGAAGGAGCCAGACGTTTGCCTTCTCAGAAAAAGCTTCTGCCGAGAACGAGCACCGTGACATGCTGAGTCTCTGGGAAAGCAGAGATCCCCAAAGCTGTTGTGCCTGTGGATAGGCTGCAGAGGGATAGTGAAAAACTGCATTAGTTTTCAGGGCTGGCACCTTCCCTGTGGGAGAAGGAGCCACACTTTTGCCTTCTCAGAAAAAGCTTTTGCCGAGAGCGAGCACCGTGACATGCTGAGTCTCTGGGAAAGCAGAGATCCCCAAAGCTGTTGTGCCTGTGGATAGGCTGCAGAGGGATAGTGAAAAACTGCATTAGTTTTCAGGGCTGGCACCTTCCCTGTGGGAGAAGGAGCCGTAAGTTTTCTTTTTCAGAAAAAAGCTTCTGCCGAGAGCGAGCACCGTGACATGCTGAGTCTCTGGGAAAGCAGAGATCCCCAAAGCTGTTGTGCCTGTGGATAGGCTGCAGAGGGATAGTGAATACCAGCAAGATCTTTCAGGGCTAGCACCTTCCTTGTGGGAGAAGGAGCCACACTTTTGCCTTCTCAGAAAAAGCTTCTGCCGAGAACGAGCACCGTGACATGCTGAGTCTCTGGGAAAGCAGAGATCCCCAAAGCTGTTGTGCCTGTGGATAGGCTGCAGGGGGATAGTGAAAAACTGCATTAGTTTTCAGGGCTGGCACCTTCCCTGTGGGAGAAGGAGCCGTAAGTTTGCCTTTTCAGAAAAAAGCTTCTGCCGAGAGCGAGCACCGTGACATGCTGAGTCTCTGGGAAAGCAGAGATCCCAAAAGCTGTTGTGCCTGTGGATAGGCTGCAGAGGGATAGTGAAAAACTGCATTAGTTTTCAGGGCTGGCACCTTCCCTGTGGGAGAAGGAGCCGTAAGTTTGCCTTTTCAGAAAAAAGCTTCTGCCGAGAGCGAGCACCGTGACATGCTGAGTCTCTGGGAAAGCAGAGATCCCCAAAGCTGTTGTGCCTGTGGATAGGCTGCAGAGGGATAGTGAATACCAGCAAGATCTTTCAGGGCTAGCACCTTCCTTGTGGGAGAAGGAGCCACACTTTTGCCTTCTCAGAAAAAGCTTCTGCCGAGAACGAGCACCGTGACATGCTGAGTCTCTGGGAAAGCAGAGATCCCCAAAGCTGTTGTGCCTGTGGATAGGCTGCAGGGGGATAGTGAAAAACTGCATTAGTTTTCAGGGCTGGCACCTTCCCTGTGGGAGAAGGAGCCGTAAGTTTGCCTTTTCAGAAAAAAGCTTCTGCCGAGAGCGAGCACCGTGACATGCTGAGTCTCTGGGAAAGCAGAGATCCCAAAAGCTGTTGTGCCTGTGGATAGGCTGCAGAGGGATAGTGAAAAACTGCATTAGTTTTCAGGGCTGGCACCTTCCCTGTGGGAGAAGGAGCCGTAAGTTTGCCTTTTCAGAAAAAAGCTTCTGCCGAGAGCGAGCACCGTGACATGCTGAGTCTCTGGGAAAGCAGAGATCCCAAAAGCTGTTGTGCCTGTGGATAGGCTGCAGAGGGATAGTGAATACCAGCAAGATCTTTCAGGGCTAGCACCTTCCTTGTGGGAGAAGGAGCCACACTTTTGCCTTCTCAGAAAAAGCTTTTGCCGAGAGCGAGCACCGTGACATGCTGAGTCTCTGGGAAAGCAGAGATCCCAAAAGCTGTTGTGCCTGTGGATAGGCTGCAGAGGGATAGTGTAAAACTGCATTAGTTTTCAGGGCTGGCACCTTCCCTGTGGGAGAAGGAGCCGTAAGTTTGCCTTTTCAGAAAAAAGCTTCTGCCGAGAGCGAGCACCGTGACATGCTGAGTCTCTGGGAAAGCAGAGATCCCAAAAGCTGTTGTGCCTGTGGATAGGCTGCAGAGGGATAGTGAAAAACTGCATTAGTTTTCAGGGCTGGCACCTTCCCTGTGGGAGAAGGAGCCGTAAGTTTGCCTTTTCAGAAAAAAGCTTCTGCCGAGAGCGAGCACCGTGACATGCTGAGTCTCTGGGAAAGCAGAGATCCCCAAAGCTGTTGTGCCTGTGGATAGGCTGCAGAGGGATAGTGAAAAACTGCATTAGTTTTCAGGGCTGGCACCTTCCCTGTGGGAGAAGGAGCCGTAAGTTTGCCTTTTCAGAAAAAAGCTTCTGCCGAGAGCGAGCACCGTGACATGCTGAGTCTCTGGGAAAGCAGAGATCCCAAAAGCTGTTGTGCCTGTGGATAGGCTGCAGAGGGATAGTGAATACCAGCAAGATCTTTCAGGGCTAGCACCTTCCTTGTGGGAGAAGGAGCCACACTTTTGCCTTCTCAGAAAAAGCTTCTGCCGAGAACGAGCACCGTGACATGCTGAGTCTCTGGGAAAGCAGAGATCCCCAAAGCTGTTGTGCCTGTGGATAGGCTGCAGGGGGATAGTGAAAAACTGCATTAGTTTTCAGGGCTGGCACCTTCCCTGTGGGAGAAGGAGCCGTAAGTTTGCCTTTTCAGAAAAAAGCTTCTGCCGAGAGCGAGCACCGTGACATGCTGAGTCTCTGGGAAAGCAGAGATCCCAAAAGCTGTTGTGCCTGTGGATAGGCTGCAGAGGGATAGTGAATACCAGCAAGATCTTTCAGGGCTAGCACCTTCCTTGTGGTAGAAGGAGCCGTAAGTTTGCCTTTTCAGAAAAAAGCTTCTGCCGAGAGCGAGCACCGTGACATGCTGAGTCTCTGGGAAAGCAGAGATCCCAAAAGCTGTTGTGCCTGTGGATAGGCTGCAGAGGGATAGTGAATACCAGCAAGATCTTTCAGGGCTAGCACCTTCCTTGTGGGAGAAGGAGCCACACTTTTGCCTTTTCAGAAAAAGCTTTTGCCGAGAGCGAGCACCGTGACATGCTGAGTCTCTGGGAAAGCAGAGATCCCCAAAGCTGTTGTGCCTGTGGATAGGCTGCAGAGGGATAGTGAATACCAGCAAGATCTTTCAGGGCTAGCACCTTCCTTGTGGGAGAAGGAGCCACACTTTTGCCTTCTCAGAAAAAGCTTCTGCCGAGAACGAGCACCGTGACATGCTGAGTCTCTGGGAAAGCAGAGATCCCCAAAGCTGTTGTGCCTGTGGATAGGCTGCAGGGGGATAGTGAAAAACTGCATTAGTTTTCAGGGCTGGCACCTTCCCTGTGGGAGAAGGAGCCGTAAGTTTGCCTTTTCAGAAAAAAGCTTCTGCCGAGAGCGAGCACCGTGACATGCTGAGTCTCTGGGAAAGCAGAGATCCCAAAAGCTGTTGTGCCTGTGGATAGGCTGCAGAGGGATAGTGAAAAACTGCATTAGTTTTCAGGGCTGGCACCTTCCCTGTGGGAGAAGGAGCCGTAAGTTTGCCTTTTCAGAAAAAAGCTTCTGCCGAGAGCGAGCACCGTGACATGCTGAGTCTCTGGGAAAGCAGAGATCCCAAAAGCTGTTGTGCCTGTGGATAGGCTGCAGAGGGATAGTGAATACCAGCAAGATCTTTCAGGGCTAGCACCTTCCTTGTGGGAGAAGGAGCCACACTTTTGCCTTCTCAGAAAAAGCTTCTGCCGAGAACGAGCACCGTGACATGCTGAGTCTCTGGGAAAGCAGAGATCCCCAAAGCTGTTGTGCCTGTGGATAGGCTGCAGGGGGATAGTGAAAAACTGCATTAGTTTTCAGGGCTGGCACCTTCCCTGTGGGAGAAGGAGCCGTAAGTTTGCCTTTTCAGAAAAAAGCTTCTGCCGAGAGCGAGCACCGTGACATGCTGAGTCTCTGGGAAAGCAGAGATCCCAAAAGCTGTTGTGCCTGTGGATAGGCTGCAGAGGGATAGTGAAAAACTGCATTAGTTTTCAGGGCTGGCACCTTCCCTGTGGGAGAAGGAGCCGTAAGTTTGCCTTTTCAGAAAAAAGCTTCTGCCGAGAGCGAGCACCGTGACATGCTGAGTCTCTGGGAAAGCAGAGATCCCAAAAGCTGTTGTGCCTGTGGATAGGCTGCAGAGGGATAGTGAATACCAGCAAGATCTTTCAGGGCTAGCACCTTCCTTGTGGGAGAAGGAGCCACACTTTTGCCTTCTCAGAAAAAGCTTTTGCCGAGAGCGAGCACCGTGACATGCTGAGTCTCTGGGAAAGCAGAGATCCCAAAAGCTGTTGTGCCTGTGGATAGGCTGCAGAGGGATAGTGTAAAACTGCATTAGTTTTCAGGGCTGGCACCTTCCCTGTGGGAGAAGGAGCCGTAAGTTTGCCTTTTCAGAAAAAAGCTTCTGCCGAGAGCGAGCACCGTGACATGCTGAGTCTCTGGGAAAGCAGAGATCCCAAAAGCTGTTGTGCCTGTGGATAGGCTGCAGAGGGATAGTGTAAAACTGCATTAGTTTTCAGGGCTGGCACCTTCCCTGTGGGAGAAGGAGCCGTAAGTTTGCCTTTTCAGAAAAAAGCTTCTGCCGAGAGCGAGCACCGTGACATGCTGAGTCTCTGGGAAAGCAGAGATCCCCAAAGCTGTTGTGCCTGTGGATAGGCTGCAGAGGGATAGTGAAAAACTGCATTAGTTTTCAGGGCTGGCACCTTCCCTGTGGGAGAAGGAGCCGTAAGTTTGCCTTTTCAGAAAAAAGCTTCTGCCGAGAGCGAGCACCGTGACATGCTGAGTCTCTGGGAAAGCAGAGATCCCAAAAGCTGTTGTGCCTGTGGATAGGCTGCAGAGGGATAGTGAAAAACTGCATTAGTTTTCAGGGCTGGCACCTTCCCTGTGGGAGAAGGAGCCGTAAGTTTGCCTTTTCAGAAAAAAGCTTCTGCCGAGAGCGAGCACCGTGACATGCTGAGTCTCTGGGAAAGCAGAGATCCCCAAAGCTGTTGTGCCTGTGGATAGGCTGCAGAGGGATAGTGAAAAACTGCATTAGTTTTCAGGGCTGGCACCTTCCCTGTGGGAGAAGGAGCCGTAAGTTTGCCTTTTCAGAAAAAAGCTTCTGCCGAGAGCGAGCACCGTGACATGCTGAGTCTCTGGGAAAGCAGAGATCCCCAAAGCTGTTGTGCCTGTGGATAGGCTGAAGAGGGATAGTGAATACCAGCAAGATCTTTCAGGGCTAGCACCTTCCTTGTGGGAGAAGGAGCCACACTTTTGCCTTCTCAGAAAAAGCTTCTGCCGAGAACGAGCACCGTGACATGCTGAGTCTCTGGGAAAGCAGAGAACCCCAAAGCTGTTGTGCCTGTGGATAGGCTGCAGGGGGATAGTGAAAAACTGCATTAGTTTTCAGGGCTGGCACCTTCCCTGTGGGAGAAGGAGCCGTAAGTTTGCCTTTTCAGAAAAAAGCTTCTGCCGAGAGCGAGCACCGTGACATGCTGAGTCTCTGGGAAAGCAGAGATCCCAAAAGCTGTTGTGCCTGTGGATAGGCTGCAGAGGGATAGTGAATACCAGCAAGATCTTTCAGGGCTAGCACCTTCCTTGTGGGAGAAGGAGCCACACTTTTGCCTTCTCAGAAAAAGCTTTTGCCGAGAGCGAGCACCGTGACATGCTGAGTCTCTGGGAAAGCAGAGATCCCAAAAGCTGTTGTGCCTGTGGATAGGCTGCAGAGGGATAGTGAAAAACTGCATTAGTTTTCAGGGCTGGCACCTTCCCTGTGGGAGAAGGAGCCGTAAGTTTGCCTTTTCAGAAAAAAGCTTCTGCCGAGAGCGAGCACCGTGACATGCTGAGTCTCTGGGAAAGCAGAGATCCCAAAAGCTGTTGTGCCTGTGGATAGGCTGCAGAGGGATAGTGAATACCAGCAAGATCTTTCAGGGCTAGCACCTTCCTTGTGGGAGAAGGAGCCACACTTTTGCCTTCTCAGAAAAAGCTTCTGCCGAGAACGAGCACCGTGACATGCTGAGTCTCTGGGAAAGCAGAGATCCCCAAAGCTGTTGTGCCTGTGGATAGGCTGCAGAGGGATAGTGAATACCAGCAAGATCTTTCAGGGCTAGCACCTTCCTTGTGGGAGAAGGAGCCACACTTTTGCCTTCTCAGAAAAAGCTTCTGCCGAGAACGAGCACCGTGACATGCTGAGTCTCTGGGATAGCAGAGATCCCCAGTGCTGCTGCGGCTAAAGGATCCCCAGTGCTGTTGTGCCTGTGGATAGGCTGCAGGTGGCGGTGAAGACCACAAAATCTTTCAGGCCTGGCACTTGCCTTGCTGGAGAAGGAGCCTGACGTTTGCCTTTTCAGAAAAAAGCTTCTGCCGAGAGCGAGCACCGTGAGATGCTGAGTCTCTGGGAAAGCAGAGATCCCCAGTGCTGTTGTGCCTGTGGATAGGCTGCAGAGGGATAGTGAATACCAGCAAGACCTTTCAGGGCTAGCACCTTCCTTGTGGGAGAAGGAGCCAGACGTTTGCCTTCTCAGAAAAAGCTTCTGCCGAGAACCAGCACCGTGACATGCTGAGTCTCTGGGAAAGCAGAGATCCCCAGTGCTGTTGCGGCTAAAGATAGGCTGCAGAGGGATAGTGAATACCAGCAAGATCTTTCAGGGCTGGCACCTTCCTTGTTGGAGAAGGAGCCGTAAGTTTGCCTTTTCAGAAAAATGCTCTGGCGAGAGTAAGCACCGTGACATGCTGAGTCTCTGGGAAAGCAGAGATCCCAAAAGCTGTTGTGCCTGTGGATAGGCTGCAGAGGGATAGTGAAGAGCTGCATTAGCTTTTAGGCCTGGCACCTTCGTTGTGGGAGAAGGAGCCGAAAGTTTTCTTTTTCAGAAAAAAGCTTCTGCCGAGAGCGAGCACCGTGACATGCTGAGTCTCTGGGAAAGCAGAGATCCCCAAAGCTGTTGTGCCTGTGGATAGGCTGCAGAGGGATAGTGAATACCAGCAAGATCTTTCAGGGCTAGCACCTTCCTTGTGGGAGAAGGAGCCACACTTTTGCCTTTTCAGAAAAAGCTTTTGCCGAGAGCGAGCACCGTGACATGCTGAGTCTCTGGGAAAGCAGAGATCCCCAAAGCTGTTGTGCCTGTGGATAGGCTGCAGGGGGATAGTGAAAAACTGCATTAGTTTTCAGGGCTGGCACCTTCCCTGTGGGAGAAGGAGCCGTAAGTTTGCCTTTTCAGAAAAAAGCTTCTGCCGAGAGCGAGCACCGTGACATGCTGAGTCTCTGGGAAAGCAGAGATCCCCAAAGCTGTTGTGCCTGTGGATAGGCTGCAGAGGGATAGTGAATACCAGCAAGATCTTTCAGGGCTAGCACCTTCCTTGTGGGAGAAGGAGCCACACTTTTGCCTTCTCAGAAAAAGCTTCTGCCGAGAACGAGCACCGTGACATGCTGAGTCTCTGGGAAAGCAGAGATCCCCAAAGCTGTTGTGCCTGTGGATAGGCTGCAGGGGGATAGTGAAAAACTGCATTAGTTTTCAGGGCTGGCACCTTCCCTGTGGGAGAAGGAGCCGTAAGTTTGCCTTTTCAGAAAAAAGCTTCTGCCGAGAGCGAGCACCGTGACATGCTGAGTCTCTGGGAAAGCAGAGATCCCAAAAGCTGTTGTGCCTGTGGATAGGCTGCAGAGGGATAGTGAAAAACTGCATTAGTTTTCAGGGCTGGCACCTTCCCTGTGGGAGAAGGAGCCGTAAGTTTGCCTTTTCAGAAAAAAGCTTCTGCCGAGAGCGAGCACCGTGACATGCTGAGTCTCTGGGAAAGCAGAGATCCCAAAAGCTGTTGTGCCTGTGGATAGGCTGCAGAGGGATAGTGAATACCAGCAAGATCTTTCAGGGCTAGCACCTTCCTTGTGGGAGAAGGAGCCACACTTTTGCCTTCTCAGAAAAAGCTTCTGCCGAGAACGAGCACCGTGACATGCTGAGTCTCTGGGAAAGCAGAGATCCCCAAAGCTGTTGTGCCTGTGGATAGGCTGCAGGGGGATAGTGAAAAACTGCATTAGTTTTCAGGGCTGGCACCTTCCCTGTGGGAGAAGGAGCCGTAAGTTTGCCTTTTCAGAAAAAAGCTTCTGCCGAGAGCGAGCACCGTGACATGCTGAGTCTCTGGGAAAGCAGAGATCCCCAAAGCTGTTGTGCCTGTGGATAGGCTGCAGAGGGATAGTGAAAAACTGCATTAGTTTTCAGGGCTGGCACCTTCCCTGTGGGAGAAGGAGCCGTAAGTTTGCCTTTTCAGAAAAAAGCTTCTGCCGAGAGCGAGCACCGTGACATGCTGAGTCTCTGGGAAAGCAGAGATCCCAAAAGCTGTTGTGCCTGTGGATAGGCTGCAGAGGGATAGTGAATACCAGCAAGATCTTTCAGGGCTAGCACCTTCCTTGTGGGAGAAGGAGCCACACTTTTGCCTTCTCAGAAAAAGCTTTTGCCGAGAGCGAGCACCGTGACATGCTGAGTCTCTGGGAAAGCAGAGATCCCAAAAGCTGTTGTGCCTGTGGATAGGCTGCAGAGGGATAGTGTAAAACTGCATTAGTTTTCAGGGCTGGCACCTTCCCTGTGGGAGAAGGAGCCGTAAGTTTGCCTTTTCAGAAAAAAGCTTCTGCCGAGAGCGAGCACCGTGACATGCTGAGTCTCTGGGAAAGCAGAGATCCCAAAAGCTGTTGTGCCTGTGGATAGGCTGCAGAGGGATAGTGAAAAACTGCATTAGTTTTCAGGGCTGGCACCTTCCCTGTGGGAGAAGGAGCCGTAAGTTTGCCTTTTCAGAAAAAAGCTTCTGCCGAGAGCGAGCACCGTGACATGCTGAGTCTCTGGGAAAGCAGAGATCCCCAAAGCTGTTGTGCCTGTGGATAGGCTGCAGAGGGATAGTGAAAAACTGCATTAGTTTTCAGGGCTGGCACCTTCCCTGTGGGAGAAGGAGCCGTAAGTTTGCCTTTTCAGAAAAAAGCTTCTGCCGAGAGCGAGCACCGTGACATGCTGAGTCTCTGGGAAAGCAGAGATCCCAAAAGCTGTTGTGCCTGTGGATAGGCTGCAGAGGGATAGTGAAAAACTGCATTAGTTTTCAGGGCTGGCACCTTCCCTGTGGGAGAAGGAGCCGTAAGTTTGCCTTTTCAGAAAAAAGCTTCTGCCGAGAGCGAGCACCGTGACATGCTGAGTCTCTGGGAAAGCAGAGATCCCCAAAGCTGTTGTGCCTGTGGATAGGCTGCAGAGGGATAGTGAAAAACTGCATTAGTTTTCAGGGCTGGCACCTTCCCTGTGGGAGAAGGAGCCGTAAGTTTGCCTTTTCAGAAAAAAGCTTCTGCCGAGAGCGAGCACCGTGACATGCTGAGTCTCTGGGAAAGCAGAGATCCCAAAAGCTGTTGTGCCTGTGGATAGGCTGCAGAGGGATAGTGAATACCAGCAAGATCTTTCAGGGCTAGCACCTTCCTTGTGGGAGAAGGAGCCACACTTTTGCCTTCTCAGAAAAAGCTTCTGCCGAGAACGAGCACCGTGACATGCTGAGTCTCTGGGAAAGCAGAGATCCCCAAAGCTGTTGTGCCTGTGGATAGGCTGCAGGGGGATAGTGAAAAACTGCATTAGTTTTCAGGGCTGGCACCTTCCCTGTGGGAGAAGGAGCCGTAAGTTTGCCTTTTCAGAAAAAAGCTTCTGCCGAGAGCGAGCACCGTGACATGCTGAGTCTCTGGGAAAGCAGAGATCCCAAAAGCTGTTGTGCCTGTGGATAGGCTGCAGAGGGATAGTGAATACCAGCAAGATCTTTCAGGGCTAGCACCTTCCTTGTGGGAGAAGGAGCCACACTTTTGCCTTTTCAGAAAAAGCTTTTGCCGAGAGCGAGCACCGTGACATGCTGAGTCTCTGGGAAAGCAGAGATCCCCAAAGCTGTTGTGCCTGTGGATAGGCTGCAGAGGGATAGTGAAAAACTGCATTAGTTTTCAGGGCTGGCACCTTCCCTGTGGGAGAAGGAGCCGTAAGTTTGCCTTTTCAGAAAAAAGCTTCTGCCGAGAGCGAGCACCGTGACATGCTGAGTCTCTGGGAAAGCAGAGATCCCCAAAGCTGTTGTGCCTGTGGATAGGCTGCAGAGGGATAGTGAATACCAGCAAGATCTTTCAGGGCTAGCACCTTCCTTGTGGGAGAAGGAGCCGTAAGTTTGCCTTTTCAGAAAAAAGCTTCTGCCGAGAGCGAGCACCGTGACATGCTGAGTCTCTGGGAAAGCAGAGATCCCCAAAGCTGTTGTGCCTGTGGATAGGCTGCAGGGGGATAGTGAAAAACTGCATTAGTTTTCAGGGCTGGCACCTTCCCTGTGGGAGAAGGAGCCGTAAGTTTGCCTTTTCAGAAAAAAGCTTCTGCCGAGAGCGAGCACCGTGACATGCTGAGTCTCTGGGAAAGCAGAGATCCCAAAAGCTGTTGTGCCTGTGGATAGGCTGCAGAGGGATAGTGAAAAACTGCATTAGTTTTCAGGGCTGGCACCTTCCCTGTGGGAGAAGGAGCCGTAAGTTTGCCTTTTCAGAAAAAAGCTTCTGCCGAGAGCGAGCACCGTGACATGCTGAGTCTCTGGGAAAGCAGAGATCCCAAAAGCTGTTGTGCCTGTGGATAGGCTGCAGAGGGATAGTGAATACCAGCAAGATCTTTCAGGGCTAGCACCTTCCTTGTGGGAGAAGGAGCCACACTTTTGCCTTCTCAGAAAAAGCTTCTGCCGAGAACGAGCACCGTGACATGCTGAGTCTCTGGGAAAGCAGAGATCCCCAAAGCTGTTGTGCCTGTGGATAGGCTGCAGGGGGATAGTGAAAAACTGCATTAGTTTTCAGGGCTGGCACCTTCCCTGTGGGAGAAGGAGCCGTAAGTTTGCCTTTTCAGAAAAAAGCTTCTGCCGAGAGCGAGCACCGTGACATGCTGAGTCTCTGGGAAAGCAGAGATCCCAAAAGCTGTTGTGCCTGTGGATAGGCTGCAGAGGGATAGTGAAAAACTGCATTAGTTTTCAGGGCTGGCACCTTCCCTGTGGGAGAAGGAGCCGTAAGTTTGCCTTTTCAGAAAAAAGCTTCTGCCGAGAGCGAGCACCGTGACATGCTGAGTCTCTGGGAAAGCAGAGATCCCAAAAGCTGTTGTGCCTGTGGATAGGCTGCAGAGGGATAGTGAATACCAGCAAGATCTTTCAGGGCTAGCACCTTCCTTGTGGGAGAAGGAGCCACACTTTTGCCTTCTCAGAAAAAGCTTCTGCCGAGAGCGAGCACCGTGACATGCTGAGTCTCTGGGAAAGCAGAGATCCCAAAAGCTGTTGTGCCTGTGGATAGGCCTGCAGAGGGATAGTGTAAAACTGCATTAGTTTTCAGGGCTGGCACCTTCCCTGTGGGAGAAGGAGCCGTAAGTTTGCCTTTTCAGAAAAAAGCTTCTGCCGAGAGCGAGCACCGTGACATGCTGAGTCTCTGGGGAAAGCAGAGATCCCCAAAGCTGTTGTGCCTGTGGATAGGCTGCAGAGGGATAGTGAAAAACTGCATTAGTTTTCAGGGCTGGCACCTTCCCTGTGGGAGAAGGAGCCGTAAGTTTGCCTTTTCAGAAAAAAGCTTCTGCCGAGAGCGAGCACCGTGACATGCTGAGTCTCTGAGGAAAGCAGAGATCCCCAAAGCTGTTGTGCCTGTGGATAGGCTGCAGAGGGATAGTGAAAAACTGCATTAGTTTTCAGGGCTGGCACCTTCCCTGTGGGAGAAGGAGCCGTAAGTTTGCCTTTTCAGAAAAAAGCTTCTGCCGAGAGCGAGCACCGTGACATGCTGAGTCTCTGGGAAAGCAGAGATCCCAAAAGCTGTTGTGCCTGTGGATAGGCTGCAGAGGGATAGTGAAAAACTGCATTAGTTTTCAGGGCTGGCACCTTCCCTGTGGGAGAAGGAGCCGTAAGTTTGCCTTTTCAGAAAAAAGCTTCTGCCGAGAGCGAGCACCGTGACATGCTGAGTCTCTGGGAAAGCAGGAGATCCCCAAAGCTGTTGTGCCTGTGGATAGGCTGCAGAGGGATAGTGAATACCAGCAAGATCTTTCAGGGCTAGCACCTTCCTTGTGGGAGAAGGAGCCACACTTTTGCCTTCTCAGAAAAAGCTTCTGCCGAGAACGGAGCACCGTGACATGCTGAGTCTCTGGGAAAGCAGAGATCCCCAAAGCTGTTGTGCCTGTGGATAGGCTGCAGGGGGATAGTGAAAAACTGCATTAGTTTTCAGGGCTGGCACCTTCCCTGTGGGAGAAGGAGCCGTAAGTTTGCCTTTTCAGAAAAAAGCTTCTGCCGAGAGCGAGCACCGTGACATGCTGAGTCTCTGGGAAAGCAGAGATCCCAAAAGCTGTTGTGCCTGTGGATAGGGCTGCAGAGGGATAGTGAAAAACTGCATTAGTTTTCAGGGCTGGCACCTTCCCTGTGGGGAGAAGGAGCCGTAAGTTTGCCTTTTCAGAAAAAGCTTCTGCCGAGAGCGAGCACCGTGACATGCTGAGTCTCTGGGAAAGCAGAGATCCCCAAAGCTGTTTGTGCCTGTGGATAGGCTGCAGAGGGATAGTGAAAAACTGCATTAGTTTTCAGGGCTGGCACCTTCCCTGTGGGAGAAGGAGCCGTAAGTTTGCCTTTTCAGAAAAAAGCTTCTGCCGGAGAGCGAGCACCGTGACATGCTGAGTCTCTGGGAAAGCAGAGATCCCCAAAAGCTGTTTGTGCCTGTGGATAGGCTGCAGAGGGATAGTGAAAAACTGCATTAGTTTTCAGGGCTGGCACCTTCCCTGTGGGAGAAGGAGCCGTAAGTTTGCCTTTTCAGAAAAAAGCTTCTGCCGAGAGCGAGCACCGTGACCATGCTGAGTCTCTGGGAAAGCAGAGATCCCCAAAGCTGTTGTGCCTGTGGATAGGCTGCAGAGGGATAGTGAAAAACTGCATTAGTTTTCAGGGCTGGCACCTTCCCTGTGGGAGAAGGAGCCGTAAGTTTGCCTTTTCAGAAAAAAGCTTCTGCCGAGAGCGAGCACCGTGACATGCTGAGTCTCTGGGAAAGCAGAGATCCCAAAAGCTGTTGTGCCTGTGGATAGGCTGCAGAGGGATAGTGAATACCAGCAAGATCTTTCAGGGCTAGCACCTACCCTTGTGGGAGAAGGAGCCACACTTTTGCCTTCTCAGAAAAAGCTTCTGCCGAGAACGAGCACCGTGACATGCTGAGTCTCTGGGAAAGCAGAGATCCCCAAAGCTGTTGTGCCTGTGGATAGGCTGCAGGGGGATAGTGAAAAACTGCATTAGTTTTCAGGGCTGGCACCTTCCCTGTGGGAGAAGGAGCCGTAAGTTTGCCTTTTCAGAAAAAGCTTCTGCCGAGAGCGAGCACCGTGACATGCTGAGTCTCTGGGAAAGCAGAGATCCAAAAGCTGTTGTGCCTGTGGATAGGCTGCAGAGGGATAGTGAAAAACTGCATTAGTTTTCAGGGCTGGCACCTTCCCTGTGGAGAAGGAGCCGTAAGTTTGCCTTTTCAGAAAAAAGCTTCTGCCGAGAGCGAGCACCGTGACATGCTGAGTCTCTGGGAAAGCAGAGATCCCAAAAGCTGTTGTGCCTGTGGATAGGCTGCAGAGGGATAGTGAATACCAGCAAGATCTTTCAGGGCTAGCACCTTCCTTGTGGGAGAAGGAGCCACACTTTTGCCCATCTCAGAAAAAGCTTCTGCCGGAGAACGAGCACCGTGACATGCTGAGTCTCTGGGAAAGCAGAGATCCCAAAAGCTGTTGTGCCTGTGGATAGGCTGCAGAGGGATAGTGTAAAACTGCATTAGTTTTCAGGGCTGGCACCTTCCCTGTGGGGAGAAGGAGCCGTAAGTTTGCCTTTTCAGAAAAAAGCTTCTGCCGAGAGCGAGCACCGTGACATGCTGAGTCTCTGGGAAAGCAGAGATCCCCAAAGCTGTTGTGCCTGTGGATAGGCTGCAGAGGGATAGTGAAAAACTGCATTAGTTTTCAGGGCTGGCACCTTCCCTGTGGGAGAAGGAGCCGTAAGTTTGCCTTTTCAGAAAAAAGCTTCTGCCGAGAGCGAGCACCGTGACATGCTGAGTCTCTGGGAAAGCAGAGATCCCCAAAGCTGTTGTGCCTGTGGATAGGCTGCAGAGGGATAGTGAAAAAACTGCATTAGTTTTCAGGGCTGGCACCTTCCCTGTGGGAGAAGGAGCCGTAAGTTTGCCTTTTCAGAAAAAAGCTTCTGCCGAGAGCGAGCACCGTGACATGCTGAGTCTCTGGGAAAGCAGAGATCCCAAAAGCTGTTGTGCCTGTGGATAGGCTGCAGAGGGATAGTGAAAAACTGCATTAGTTTTCAGGGCTGGCACCTTCCCTGTGGGAGAAGGAGCCGTAAGTTTGCCTTTTCAGAAAAAAGCTTCTGCCGAGAGCGGAGCACCGTGACATGCTGAGTCTCTGGGAAAGCAGAGATCCCCAAAGCTGTTGTGCCTGTGGATAGGCTGCAGAGGGATAGTGAAAAACTGCATTAGTTTTCAGGGCTGGCACCTTCCCTGTGGGAGAAGGAGCCGTAAGTTTGCCTTTTCAGAAAAAAGCTTCTGCCGAGAGCGAGCACCGTGACATGCTGAGTCTCTGGGAAAGCAGAGATCCCCAAAGCTGTTGTGCCTGTGGATAGGCTGCAGAGGGATAGTGAA